>NW_028270156.1:75454360-75604360 GCF_037043375.1 Chiloscyllium plagiosum | reverse complement strand
GACTGATTCTATTTCTAAAAAAGGGATTTACAGAATCTTACCTGGATTCATGCAGTTTTTGAGTGCATGACAGAGGGTCTGTGTGAGTGTCTGGGTCTACAGGAGAGAGAGAGAGAGTGTGTGTGTGTGTGTGTGAGAGAGTGTGTGTGTAACTGTGTGTGTGTGAGTGAGAGTGTGTGTGTGTGTATGTGTGAGTGAGATTTTGTGTGTGAGTGTGTGTGTGTGTCTGTGTGTGTGTGCGCGCGTGTGTGTCTCCGTGTGTGTGTGCGAGTGTATAAGTGTGTGTGTATTTGTGAGTGAGAGTGTGTGTATTTGTGAGTGAGAGTGTGTGTGCGTGACTGAGAGTGTGTGTGCGTGTGTATAGTGCAATGGGGTCACCTGTAGTGTGACATGAACCCAAGATCCTGGTTGAGGCTATCCCCATGGGGATAGCTGAGTTTGGTACCCAGGTAACCCCACCGCTCTACACACTCACTCACACACACACTCTCCTACAGACTCATACACTCACGCAGACCCTCTCTCACACGTTCACACATACACACCCACACTCACACACAAACACACACACACACACACTCTCCCAGACTTATACCCCTTTACACTCACACAGATATACACACACACTCTCACAGACATCATACTCCCCCCCCCACCTACATACACACACAAACACACGTAAGTTTGTGGGGTGAATCTGTACTTGCAGAATTACATTTTATTTTTTTGCTCGAAAACTGCATGAATCCATGTAAGATTCTGCACAGCTTGTGGGGGTGGATGATATGGCCAGAAGCCTTTGGAACTCTGCAAGGAATGTACCGCTGGAAGAGACACCTCAAGTATGAAGAAAGCTGGATTACTTACCCTCAGCAATAGCTGTAAATGGTTTAGAGAGAGTTTGTAAGTGTGAACCAACCAGCTTGTGCCCTCTGCAGTAAGTGAAAGTACCTGGAGAAGGATGACTGAGGAGCAGAATCAGCTGACAAGCTAAAAGGATCGTCTCCGCAATCCCTGTGGGCAGGGACCATTGAACTACCTTCTCACTCTTTGCCTTTAACCTTAAAACCCATATCTATAATCATTCAATCCCTTCACTGTGGAAGCAGGCTATTCGGCCCATCAAGTCTGTACTGAGTTTCTGAAGAGCATTCCACCATCTCCGTAATCCTGCATCCCCAATGGCTAATCCACCTAGTTTGCCCATCCCTGGACACAATGGGCAAGTTAGCGTGGCCAACCCACCTGCACACCTTTTGAATGTGGGAGGAAACCCACGCAGACACGGGGAGAATGTGCAAACTCCACACCGACAGCTGCCCGAAGCTGGAATCGAGCCTGGGACCCTGGCGCTGTGAGGCAGCAGTGCTAACCACTGAGCCACCATGCCACCGTGCCACCCTAAACAGGGGTTAGAGATTTAACCAGTCAAGTTAGATGTCGATGGTTTATTATTGTTTATCTGTAACAAGAATTTCTTTCATAATACATAGCCATCCCTGGTAAGCACAGAAGCCTGGCCTGTGTTTCCTGTAAAGCTGGGTCTAAAACCGGGGAAGTTTGTGCACTTTTATAAAATCTTTAACTTTTATGCTGAACCCAGGAGATAGTGAGGCTTCTCTCCCAGTCCGTTATCCCAGTTAGCTGGAACAACACAAATATGTCAGCAAGATTAGTCCTTTCTGCATGGAACTAGGAGTCTGAGCCTGATATACCCTGCATATCTGTGTATACCGCGTGTATATGTTTACCACTAAATTGCTTACTGTGCATATCTCTATATACTGTGTTTTCTGTGTATACCTGTATATACCTGTGTATACCTGTGTATACTTGTGTATACCTGTGTTTATTGAGTATACCTGTGTATACCTGTATATACCTGTGTTTATTGAGTATACCTGTGTATACCTGTATATACCTGTGTATATGTATATACCTGTGTATACCTGTGTTTACTGTGTATACCTGTGTATACCCGTGTATACCTGTGTTTACTGTGTATACCTGTGTATACTGTGTATACTGTGTATACCTGTATATACCTGTGTTTACTGTGTATACCTGAATATACCTGTATATACCTGTGTATACCTGTGTATACCTGTATATACCTGTGTATATCTGTGTATATGTATATACCTGTGTATACCTGTGTTTACTGTGTATACCTGTATATACCTGTATATACCTGTGTTTACTGTGTATACCTGTGTTTACTTGTATATACCTGTGTATACCTGTATATACCCGTGTATACCTGTGTTTACTGTGTATACCTGTCTATACCTGTGTATACCTGTGTTTACTGTGTATACCTGTGTTTACTGTGTATACCTATATATACCTGTGTTTACTGTGTATACCTGTATATACCTGTGTATATCTGTGTATATGTATATACCTGTGTATACCTGTGTTTACTGTGTATACCTGTATATACCCGTGTATACCTGTGTTTACTGTGTATACCTGTGTATACTGTGTTTACTGTGTATACCTGTATATACCTGTGTTTACTGTGTATACCTGTATATACCTGTATATACCTGTGTATACCTGTGTATACCTGTATATACCTGTGTATATCTGTGTATATGTATATACCTGTGTATACCTGTGTTTACTGTGTATACCTGTATATACCTGTGTATACCTGTGTTTACTGTGTATACCTGTATATACCTGTATATACCTGTGTATACTGTTTATATCAGTATTCAGCATTAATGGGTAATAAACAGTGTGACTTTGAAATTAAAGTTGGAGACAGTTCTTGACTTTGCCTGACCATTGTGTCACAGAGTCAGCTCACCAATGGGTCTTTGTGGGAATTTCTTGCCATCCTCCTGGTTACCATGGTCCCTTCATGGACACTTCCAAAGGTGACATTTCAACAGTGACATCAATGCTCAGGCTGAAAGAGCGAGAGCAGGCAGACACAGTGTGCAGTGGGCAGGATGGAGCACACAGTCTGTGGGGGAATAAATCAGCACAGAATGATTCCAAACACTGACTGTGCAACACTGCAATGTCTCCAATACTGCATACCCCATCCCCAGAATCCCAAGAGCGTACACCTAGGTGTTCTCATTCCTGCGGTTCACAGTGGAAGCTCAGGGCTGCAAACAGGCATTCCAGCCCACGGCTGGGGGAGTTGCTGGGATGTATATGGACTGACCTGCACTCACAGTGGCTGTCATAGAGTCATACAGCATGGAAACAGACCCTTCGTGCCAACTAGTCCACGCCAAATTAAACCAGTCCCGCTTACCTCTCCTATATCCCAGCAAACCTTTCCTACTCATGTACTTACCCAAACATCTTTTAAAGTTGTAACTGTACCCACATCCATCACTTCCTCTGGCAATTAGAGTTATAGAGATGTACAGCATGGAAACAGACCCTTCAGTCCAACCCGTCCATGCCGACCAGATATCCCAACCCAATCTAGTCCCACCTGCCAGCACCCAGCCCATATCCCTCCAAACCCTTCCTATTCATATACCTATCTAAATGCCTCAAATGTTGTAACTGTACCAGCCTCCACCACTTCCTCTGGCAGCTCATTCCATACACATACCACCCTCTGCGTGAAAAAGTTGCCCCTTAGGTCTCTTTTATATCTTTCCCCTCTCACCCTAAACCTATGCCCTCTAGTTCTGGACTCCCCTCACTCCAGGGAAAAGACTTTGCCTTTTACCCTATCCATGCCCCTCATAATTTTATATAAGGTCACCCCTCAGCCTCCAACACTCCAGGGAAAACAGCCCCAGCCTGTTCAGTCTTTCCCTATAGCTCAAACCCTCCAACCTTGGCCACATATTTGTAAATCTTTTCTGAACCCTGTCAAGTTTCACAACATCTTTCCGATAGGAAGGAGACCAGAATTGCCTGCAATATTCCAACAGTGGCCTAACCAATGTCCTGTACAGCCGCAACATGACCTCCCAACTCCTGTACTCAATACTCTAACCAATAAAGGAAAGCATACCAAACCCTTTCTTCACTAATTCATTTCACACATGGACCACGCTTTGTTTAAAATAAAAGTTCCCTCAAGTTCTTTTTAAATCTTTCTCCTCTCATCTTAAAAATACGCCCCCTAGTTTTGAACTCCCCCACCCTGGGGAAAAGACCCTTGCTTTTCACCTTATCAGTACCCCTCATGATTTTATAAACCTTTATAAGATCACCCCTCATTTTCCAGTGAAAAATGTTCCAGCCTACCCCACCCCTTTTTATAACGCGAACCCTTCATTCCCGGCAACATCCTGGTAAATCTTTTCTGAACCCTCTCCAACTTAATAATATTCTTCCCATGACTGCGAGACCAGAACTGGACACAGTATTTCCAGAAGAGGTCTTACCAAGGTCCTGTACATCCTCAACATGACATCTCAACTCCTATACTCAAAGGACTGAGCAATGGAGGCAAGCGAGTTAAATGCCTTCTTAACCATCCTGTTAGTATGTGATGCAAACTTGAAGGAATTATGAGCCTGAACCCCTCAGTCACTCAGTCCAACAACATTACAAAGTCACTACAATGCAGCTTCTGTCCTCATTCCCAGCAGCTGACCCTGGAGGGCCTGAAATTGGGAGAACCCATCAATGGGAGCACAATCTCTGAAGGGGGAACCGGCCATTTGGGATTGAGCTGTGGAGCAATAATTTCACTCAGAGGCTGGAGAGACTTTGGGATTGTCTCCCTGTAGGTGACCACTCACTGAGCAGCTCTGCGACTGAACTGTATGGATTTTAAAGATTTCGCTGGATGTGGTGATAACATGGGGAGCAGGCCTCCAGTGTGAAAATTAACCTTGACATCAATGACTGCTGGAGTAGGTTTCAGGACAGAATGGCCAGCTGCTCTCCTATCCCCTGACCCGGGCAACAGTTGTCAAGTAGGTAAAGGAATCATCAACTTTAAGAAGTCACGGTGTGAATGGTTACAGATCCCTGGTCAACTGTTGGATGGGGAGACTACAGGGTGACAGGAAACCAGGAATGTTAGTGAGTTTCAAGAAGATTTGGAGCTCAGGTTGAGGTTCTGGATGTAGGTTTGCTCGCTGAGCTGGAAGGTTCATTCCCAGACGTTTCATCAACATAAAACATATAAATAGAAAGCAGGACTTATTAGCAGTGCTTCACCTGAGGCCCACTGAAGATGTTACCAAGTAGGGTGATGAAACGTCTGGAAATGAACCGTCCAGCTCAGCGAGCAAACCTACATCCAGAACCAGGGACGTAGTTAGGAGGGCAGATCCCCTCTTCAATCTTGAAACACTCAACAGCTTTTGAATGGGTTGTGTTATTTGGAAGTTTATGGTTATGAGTGGGGAAACTGTGAAGGAATCTAACAGAAATCCTGAATTCACCATCAGTTGGGAGGTTTGGTTAGCGATGGAGACTACAGGATAGCTGGAGAAGCTATTGCGTTGAATTTGTATTCCCCCCACTCTGGCCAGATCCCAATGGTTCTTACATTTTTACATAGCTGTTCGAGACAAAGATATGCAGACACCAGGAAACCTTTCAACTTCAATCCTGTCTACCATTCCATAAGTCAGGAGTGTGATGGAATACTCCCCACTTTCCTGGATGGGTGCAGCTCCAATATCACCCGAAGTTTGACACCATCCAGGACACAGCAGCCCGCTTGATTGGCACAACACCCACAAGCGTCTACTCCCTCCACCACTGACAGCAGTATGTACTGTCTACAAGAAACACCGCAGAAAATCACCAAAAGTCCTCAGACAGCACCTTCCAAACCCACTTCCATCTAGAAGGACAAGAACAGCAGATATATGGGAACATCACCACCTTCAAGTTCCCCTCCAAGCCACTCACCATCCTGACTTGGAAACATATCGCTGACCCTTCACTGTCGCTGGGTCAAACTCCCAGAATTCCTTCCCTAATGGCATTGTGGGTCAACCGACATCAGGTGGACTGCAGTGGTTCAAGGTTGCTGCTCACCACATCTTCTCAGGGCAACTAGGGATGGAGAATAAAGGTTGGCCCAGCCAGTATCACCCACATCCGACAAATGAACATTAAAAAAAAATGTCCATTCCTCAGAAGCTCTTTGCTCCCATTATTTCTGGGGTTGGTTTTATACAAGAGAGCCATGCAGCTATTCTCTCTCTCTCTCTAGGAAATTGTTCAATAAAATATGGGCCCATTATCCTGCACTGACAGCTCTTTTTATCATTAGTTCTGTTCACCCTCAGAGAATTCAGATCTGACAATCTGCCTCGATTCTCCAGCTGTGAGCTAAAGCTAAATTCTGATTTAAGATTCCAGTTCCAATTTCTCTTGCCCCTTGGAGTTTGAAAGGACACAGTAACAGTCCTAGGGCTGACCATCCTGTGCTGCCTTAACTGAACCTGTGCACAGTCACAATGAATACAGCTTCACAGCAATGGTATCTATCTACTTGAATTCACTGAAGTGGGGTGGGGGGGGGGGGGGGGGGGGGGAGAACCATAAGACCATAAGACATAGGAAGTAAGGCCATTCGGCCCATCGAGTCCACTCCGCCATTCAATCATGGCTGATGCGCATTTCAACTCCACTTACCAGCGTTCTCCCCGTAGCCCTTAATTCCTCTAGACAACAAGAATCTATCAATCTCGGCCTTGAAGACATTTAGCGTCCCGGCTTCCACTGCACTCCGTGGCAATGAATTCCACAGGCCCACCACTCTCTGGCTGAAGAAATGTCTCCGCATTTCTGTTCTGAAATGACTCCCTCTAATTCTAAGGCTGTGTCCACGGGTCCTAGTCTCCTCGCCTAATGGAAACAATTTCCTAGCATCCACCTTTTCCAAGCCATGTATTATTTTGTACGTCTCTATTAAGTCTCCCCTTAATCTTCTAAACTCCAATGAGTACAATCCCAGTATCCTCAGCCGTTCCTCATATGTTGGACCTGTCTTTCCAGGGATCATCCGTGTGAATCTCCGCTGGACACGTTCCAGTGCCAGTATGTCTTTCCTGAGGTGTGGGGACCAAAACTGGATACAGTACTCCAAATGGGGCCTAACCAGAGCTTTATACAGTCTTAGTAGTACATCTCTGCTTTTATATTCCAACCCTCTTGAGATAAGAGACAACATTGCATTCGCTTTCTTAATCACGGACTCAACCTGCATGTTTACCTTTAGAGAATCCTCGACTAGCACTCCCAGATCCCTTTTTGCTTTGGCTTTATTAATTTTCTCACCATTTAGAAAGTAGTCTATGCTTTTATTCTTTTTGCCAAAGTGCAAGACCTCGCACTTGCTCACGTTAAATTCCATCAGCCATTTCCTGGACCACTCTCCCAACCTGTCTAGATCCTTCTGTAGCCTCCCCACTTCCTCAGTACTACCTGCCTGTCCACCTAACTTCGTATCATCGGCAAACTTCGCTAGAATGCCCCCGGTTCCCTCATCCAAATCATTAATATATAATGCGAACAGCTGTGGCCCCAGCACCGAACCCTGCGGGACACCGCTCGTCACCGGCTGCCATTCTGAAAAAGAACCTTTTATCCCAACTCTCTGCCTTCTGTTAGACAGCCAATCCTCAATCCATCCCAGCAGCTCACCTCGAACACCATGGGCCCTCACCTTGCTCAGCAGCCTCCCGTGTGGCACCTTATCAAAGGCCTTTTGAAAGTCTAGATAGACCACATCCACTGGGTTTCCCTGGTCTAACCTACTTGTTACCTCTTCAAAAAATTCCAACAGGTTTGTCAGGCATGACCTCCCTTTACTAAATCCATGTTGACTTGTTCTAATCAGACTCTGCTCTTCCAAGAATTTAGAAACCTCATCCTTAATGATGGATTCTAGAATTTTACCAACAACCGAGGTTAAGCTGATTGGCCTATAATTTTCCATCTTTTGCCTTGATCCTTTCTTGAACAAAGGGGTTACAACAACCATCTTCCAATCATCCGGGACCTTTCCTGACTCCAGTGACTCTTGAAAGATCTCAACCAATGCCTCTGCTATTTCCTCAGCCACCTCTCTCAGAACTCTAGGGTGTATCCCATCGGGGCCAGGAGATTTGTCAATTTTAAGACTTTTTAACTTTTCTAGCACTATCTCTTTCGTAATGGCAACCATACTCAACTCAGCCCCGTGACACCCTTTGATTTTTGGGATATTACTTATGTCTTCCACTGTGAATACTGACGCAAAGTACTTGTTAAGTTCTCCTGCTATTTCCTGATCTCCCATCACTAGGCTTCCTGCATCAGTTTGAAGTGGCCCAATGTCTACTTTTGCCTGTCGTTTGTTTCTTATGTACTGAAAGAAACTTTTACTATTATTTCTAATATTACTGGCTAGCCTACCTTCATATTTGATCCTCTCCTTTCTTATTACACTCTTTGTTATCCTCTGTTTGCTTTTGTATCCTTCCCAATCTTCTGATTTCCCACTGTTCTTAGCCACTTTATAGGATCTTTCTTTTTCTTTAATACATTTCCTGACTTCCTTTGTCAGCCAAGGTTGTCTAATCCCTCCCCGGTTAATCTTTCTTTTCTTGGGAATGAACCTCTATACAGTGTCCTCAATTATACCTACAAACTCCTGCCATATTTGCTCTACTGTCTTCCCGGTGAGCCTCTGCTTCCAGTCTATTTTAGTCAGTTCCTCTCTCATGTCCTCATAATTACCTTTATTCAACTGTAACACCATTACATCCGATTTTGCCTTCTCCCTTTCAAACTCCAGACTGAACTCTATCATATTATGGTCGCTACTTCCTAAGGGTTCCCTTACTTTAAGATCTTTTATAGAGTCTGGTTCATTGCAAAGCACTAGGTCCAGAATAGCCTGCTCTCTTGTGGGCTCCATGACAAGCTGTTCCAAAAAGCCATCCTGTAAGCATTCCATGAATTCCCTTTCTTTAGATCCACTAAAAACATTATTTACCCAGTCCACCTGCATATTGAAGTCTCCCATGATCAATGTAACCTTGCCTTTCTGACATGCCTTCTCTATTTCCCGGTACATGTTGCGTCCCTGGTCCTGACCACTGTTAGGAGGTCTATACATCAACTCTGATCTGGAGTTCTTCCAGCAACCAACACTTGCTGCAGATGTGGTCACTGCCGTTCACAATGGGAACAGCCAGCTCCCACATCATACAGCTACAGTACATCACCTGCACTGCCATCTCTGCTTAGTTAGTTAATTAGTTACTTTGTACAAGTATGAATTAGAATACCTTCTGATACCTCTCTGCTATAGTTTTTTTTTTACCCTAAATAAGGACTTGATGTATACACACACAAAAAAAAACGAAGTAAATTTTTAACTAGTCCCTGGTAAAGAAATAAAAATCCTTACCTTAAAAGAAAAAGCAGAGTAGTTAAGAAGGTTAGAGGAGGAGGGTGGGTGGGAGATACTACAGGTGTGGAATCTCGGGTTTAGCCGCCTTCCTGGCTTATATACTCACTTTTCCTTCCCGGCTGCCCCTCTGCTTGCCGTCACTTCCTCTGCTGCTCCCGCTCTTTCTGTGGAGAGAGAGTAAAAAAAAACACACCGCTGCCCGCTACAGGTAAGCAATTTTAAAACAAACTGTCTTACCTTTGCTGTAGTCTCCCGGGTTCGCTTTTACCTTCGACGCTGCTCCCACTCAAATGCAAACCAGGGAAGGCTTCACTCAGCTCTGGAATGATCCTGACATTCAGAGCAAGACAATCTCCAGGATGGCTACCTCAGCACACGAGGGTTCATCCAAAGGGACTGCATCCTCCCCAAATGGGGGATACAGGGCATCGGGGTCGATAACAGAACGACAAGAACCCCAACGTTTCATCCGTCCATGAGGCATCGACGGACAGCTGAAGCTGAGGGAGAGCGAGGAATCCAATGGGGATCAATCAGCCGGCTGAAGATTGATATCCAGGAGGTGCACTTCAGAGGGATGTGTCTGAAACAGACCATTCTCAGCTGGAGTTGGAGTTGACAGTTGAGAAGGCAGACGCAGTGTCTACTCAGGAGAAAGTGAGGACTGCAGGTGCTGGAGATCAGAGTCGGGAGTGTGGTGCGGGAAAAGCACAGTAGGTCAGGCAGCATCCGAGGAGCAGGAGAGTTGATGTTCCGGGTATGAGCCCTTCTTCAGGAATGAGGCTTGTGGGTTCCTGATGAAGGGCTTATGCCCGAAACATCGACTCTCCTGCTGTTCAGATGCTGCCTGACCGGCTGTGCTTTTCCCGCACCACACTCTCGACTCAGTCTCCACTCAGCCTGCCCCCTGGATGTGTGAATGGGCAAATTGGACATCCCAGTTCCCGATCCACACACTGGGAGAAGCCTGGGTTACTTCTTTCCCAGTTTGCCTCAGACAGTGCAAGAAAGGAAGAGAAAGAGTTGTATCCTCATTAATCCCTCACCAATCCCTCACCAATCCCTCATTAATCCCTCAACAATCCCTCACCAACCCCTCATTATTCCCTCATTAATCCCTCACCAATCCCTCATTAATCCCACATTAATCCCTCACCAATCCCTCACCAATCTCTCACCAATCCCTCATTAATCCCTCACTAATCCCTCACCAATCCCTCACTAATCCCTCACCAATCACTCACCAATCCCTCATTAATCCCTCATTAATCCCTCACCAATCCCTCATTAATTCCTCATTAATCCCTCACCAATCCCTCACCAATCCCTCATTAATCCCTCATTAATCCCTCACCAATCCCTCACCAATCCCTCATTAATCCCTCACCAATCCCTCATTATTCCCTCATTAATCCCTCACCAATCACTCATTAATCCCACATTAATCCCTCACCAATCCCTCATTAATCCCTCATTAATTCCTCACCAATCCCTCATTAATCCTTCATTAATCCCTCATTAATCACTCATTAATCCCTCACCAATCCCTCACCAATCCCTCATTAATCCCTCACCAATCCCTCACCAATCCCTCATTAATCCCATGTTAATCCCTCACCAATCCCTCATTAATCCCTCACCAATCCCTCACCAATCCCTCATTAATCCCTCACCAATCCCTCATTATTCCCTCATTAATCCCTCACCAATCCCTCATTAATCCCTCACCAATCCCTCACCAATCCCTCATTAATCCCTCACCAATCCCTCATTATTCCCTCATTAATCCCTAACCAATCCCTCATTAATCCCTCATTAATCCCTCACCAATCCCACACTAATCTCTCATTAATCCCTTATTAATCCCTCACCAATCCCTCACCAATCCCTCATTAATCCCTCACTAATCCCTCACCAATCCCTCACCAATCACTCACCAATCCCTCATTAATCCCTCATTAATCCCTCACCAATCCCTCATTAATCCCTCACCAATCCCTCACCAATCTCTCATTAATCCCTCATTAATCCCTCATTAATCCCTCACCAATACCTCATTAATCCCTCATTAATCCCTCACCAATCCCTCACCAATCCCTCATTAATCCCTCAACAATCCCTCACCAACCCCTCATTATTCCCTCATTAATCCCTCACCAATCCCTCATTAATCCCACATTAATCCCTCACCAATCCCTCATTAATCCCTCATTAATCCCTCACCAATCCCTCATTAATCCTTCATTAATCCCTCATTAATCACTCATTAATCCCTCACCAATCCCTCACCAATCCCTCATTAATCCCTCACCAATCCCTCACCAATCCCTCATTAATCCCACGTTAATCCCTCACCAATCCCTCATTAATCCCTCATTAATCCCTCACCAATCCCTCACCAATCCCTCATTAATCCCTCACCAATCCATCATTATTCCCTCATTAATCCCTCACCAATCCCTCATTAATCCCTCACCAATCCCTCACCAATCCCTCATTAATCCCTCACCAATCCCTCATTATTCCCTCACCAATCCCTCACCAATCCCTCATTAATCCCTCACCAATCCATCATTATTCCCTCATTAATCCCTCACCAATCCCTCATTAATCCCTCACCAATCCCTCACCAATCCCTCATTAATCCCTCACCAATCCCTCATTATTCCCTCACCAATCCCTCACCAATCCCTCATTAATCCCTCATTAATCCCTCACCAATCCCTCACCAATCCCTCATTATTCCCTCATTAATCCCTCACCAATCCCTCATTAATCCCTCACCAATCCCTCATTAATCCCTCACCAATCCCTCACCAATCCCTCATTAATCCCTCACCAATCCCTCATTATTCCCTCATTAATCCCTCACCAATCCCTCATTAATCCCTCATTAATCGCACATTAATCCCTCACCAATCCCTCACCAATCCCTCATTAATCCCTCACCAATCCCTCACCAATCCCTCACCAATCCCTCATTAATCCCACATTAATCCCTCACCAATCCCTCACCAATCCCTCATTATTCCCTCATTAATCCCTCACCAATCCCTCATTAATCCCTCACCAATCCCTCATTAATCCCTCATTAATCACTCATTTATCCCTCATTAATCCCTCACCAATCCCTCACCAACCCTCATTAATCCCACATTAATCCCTCACCAATCCCTCATTAATCCCTCATTAATCCATGATTAATCCCTCACCAATCCCTCATTAATCCCTCACCAATCCCTCATTATTCCCTCATTAATCCCACATTAATCCCTCACCAACCCCTCATGAATCCATCATTAATCCGTCCCCATCCCCTCTCCAATCCAGCGCAGTGGTTGGACCCAGAAAGCTGCATTGTGTGGTTATCCAGTGACCTGCTCGGAGGAACCGGGGAGGGAACGATTGAGCCAGTGGATCGGTTGTCTGGATTCGGAAACACAGAGAGGTGAGAAGACAGGGAATGCTGAAGGAAACCTGCCTGGAAACAGCAGAGGCCCATCACTGAGACCCCAGACGCCGTTTCAGAAACCCCAGCCAATGCAAAGCAGTGATTGGAGGATCAGTAGAGGAGGAACCAGAGGAAGAGAAAAAGGTGAACCCTATTGGAGGAGAAGATTGCGTTACCTTCAGCGTGGCACTGCAGGGTGGCAACACTTCGCACGTAACACATGGCAAAAAACTTCTCACTGTGTTTTTAGATAGATGTGACGATAAATCTAAATCTAATCGAATCCCTCACCAATCTGTCATCCCTCCCTCAACAATTTGTCACAGACTCCTGACGCCATTTCTACATCCACTGTTCCGTTCCATTTGGCACTTCATTCAAAGCTCCATTCCCCAACACACACATTGCAGAAATGTTTTAGCCCACAACAGTTTCTGAGCAGATGTGAGCTACCAGCCTGTATCAATCAGGCTCCCTGCACACAGGCAGCAGCTCCACCTGAGTGCCTCACAGAGCAGGTGGAAGACAACACATTGTGGGATCTTGCAACACGCAGTTTAATGGGATCTGAACGGGGAGTTGGTCACCCATTCACTTCATTTGCAACTTAACACCAGCTTGACTTGAGAACAAATATGATATCAGACAGAGAGTCCACCTCCCTGCCAATGCAGAGGAAAGCTTTCCTTTGGGGATTTTTTGCCGTGTGGTTTGCTTATCTCCCCCTGATGATTTAAAGTGCTGTTAGTGAGCAACTTTATTGAGGGGATGTGTGTCTGCCTGTGTGTGTGTGTGTGGGGTGACTCAGACCTGGCTGAAAACACACTCCAATCCGGACTGCAGGAATACAGACCAGTCTCTGTGCTGTTAACACTCAGAATCTGCCAACACTGATTTATCCAGTTAACATCAGAGTTCTAATTGATAAACTCCAAATAGTACACCACCAGATCATTCAGGACCTTTCATGCAGGGCCATGAGTAAATGTAAGCCCATCTTTAAGAGGACTCATTTTTACTCAATGATTTATGTTCTGGTCCCTTCCTCAACGAAGATAATACTCACTCCCAGCGAATACACACAGTCCCCGGACCGACCCCTCCCCCTGAATACACACAGTCCCCGCACCGACCCCTCCCCCTGAATACACACAGTCCCCGCACCGACCCCTCCCCCTGAATACACACAGGCCCCGCACCGACCCCTCCCCCTGAATACACACAGTCCCCGCACCGACCCCTCCCCGTGAATACACACAGTCCCCGCACCGACCCCTCCCCCTGAATACACACAGTCCCCGCACCGACCCCTCCCCGTGAATACACACAGTCCCCGCACAGACCCCTCCCCGTGAATACACTCAGTCCTCACAGCAACCCATCCCCGTGAATACAAACAGTCCCCGCACCGACCCCTCCCCGTGAATATACACATTCCACGCGCCGACCCCTCCCCGTGAATACACACAGTCCCCGCACCGACCCCTCCCCATGAATACACAAATTCCACGTGCCGACCCCTCCCCGTGAAAACACACAGTCCTGGCACCGATCCCTCCCCGTGAATACACACAGTCCCTGCACCGACCCCTCCCCATGAATACACACAGTCCCTGCACTAACCCCTCCCCGTGAATACACACAGTCCCCGCAATGACCCCTCCCCGTGAATACACACAGTCCCGGCACCGATCCCTCCCCGTAAATACACACAGTCCCCACAGAGACCCCTACGCGTGAACACACACAGTCCCTGCACCGACCCCTCCCCGTAAATACACACAGTCCCCACACCAACCCATCCCAGTGAATACACACAGTCCCCGCAGAGACTCCTCCCCGTGAAAACACACAGTCCCCGCAGAGACCCCTCCCCGTGAATACACACAGTCCCCGCACCGACCACTCCCTGTGAATACACACAGTCCCCGCACTGACCCCGCCCCGTGAATATACACAGTCCCCGCAATGACCACTCCCCCTGAATACACACAGTCCCGGCACCGACCCCTCCCCGTAAATACACACAGTCCCCGCACCGACCCCTCCCCGTGAACACACACAGTCCCTGCACTGACCCCTCCCCGTGAATACACACAGTCCCCGCACAGACGCCTCACCGTGAATACACACAGTCCCTGCACCGACCCCTCCCTGTGAATACACACAGTCCCCGCACCAACCCTCTCCGTGAATACACACAGTCTCCGCACTGAAGCCTCCCCGTGAATACACACAGTCCCCGTATTGACCCCTCCCCGAGAATACACTCAGTCCACGCACCGACCCCTCCCCGTGAATACACACAGTCCCTGCACTGACCCCTCCCCGTAAATACACACAGTCCCCGCACCGAAACCTCGCTGTGAATACACATGGTCCCCACAACGACCCCTCCAAATGAACACACACAGTCCCTGCACTGACCACTCCCAGTGAATACACACAGTCCCCGCACCGACCTCTCCCCGTGAATACACACAGGCCCCGCACCGAACCCTCCCCGTGTATACACAGTCCCCGCACTGACCCCTCCCCGTGAATACACACAGTCCCCGCACCGAACCCTCCCCGTGAATACACAGTCCCCGAACCGACCCCTCCCCGTGAAAACACACAGTCCCCGCACCGAATCCTCCCTGTGAATACACACAGTCCCCGCACCGACCACTCCCCCTGAATACACATAGTCCCCGCACCGACCATCCCCGTGAATACACACAGTCCCCACAACGACCCCTCCCTGTGAACACACACAGTACCCGCACCGACCCCTCCCCGTGAGTACACACAGTCCCCGCTCCGACCCCTTGCCGTGAATACACACAGTCCCCGCAGCGACCCCTCCCCACGAATACACACAGTCCCCGCACCGACCCCTCCCCGTGAATATACAACGTCCCTGCACTGACCCCTCCCCGAGAATACACACAGTCCCCGCACCGACCCCTCCCCGTGAACACACACAGTCCCTGCACCGACCCCTCCCCGTGAGTACACACAGTCCCCGCACCGACCCCTTGTCGTGAATACACACAGTCCCCGCAGCGACCCCTCCCCACGAATACACACAGTCCCCGCACCGACCCCTCCCCGTGAATATACAACGTCCCTGCACTGACCCCTCCCCGAGAATACACACAGTCCCCGCACCGACCCCTCCGCGTGAACACACACAGTCCCTGCACCAACGCCTCCCCGTGAATACACTCAGTGCCTGCACCGACCCCTCCCCACGAATACACACAGTCCCCGCACCGACCCCTCCCCGTGAATATACAACGTCCCTGCACCGACCCCTCCCCGTGAATACACACAGTCCCTGCACTGACCCCTCCCCGTGAATACACACAGTCGCTGAACCGTTCCCTCCCTGAGAATACACATAGTCCCCGCATCGACCTCTACCCGTGAATACACACATTCCCCGCACAGACGCCTCCCCGTGAATACACACAGTCCCCGCACCGACCCCTCCCCAAGAATACACACAGTCCCCGCAACGAACCCTCCCCGTGAATACACACAGTCCCTGCACTGACCCCTCCCCGCAAATACACACAGTCCCCGCACCGAACCCTCCCTGTGAATACACATTCCCCGCACCGACCCCTCCCTGTGAATACACACAGTCCCTGCACCGACGCCTCCCTGTGAATACACACAGTCCCTGCACCGACCCCTCCCTGTGAATACACACAGTCCCTGCACCGACCCCTCCCTGTGAATACACACAGTCCCTGCACCAACCCTTCCCCGTGAATACACACATTCCCCGCACAGACGCCTCACCGTGAGTACACACAGTCCCCGCACCGACCCTTCGCTGTGAATACACACAGACCCCGCAACGACCCCTCCCCGTGAATACACTCAGTTCCCGCACCGTCCCCTCCCCGTGAATACACACAGTCTCCGCACTGACCACTCCACGTGAATACACACATTCCCCGCAATGACCCCTCCCCGTGAATACACACAGTCCCCGCACCGACCCCTCCCCGTGAATACACACAGTCCCTGCACTGACCCCTCCCCGTCAATACACACAGTCCCCGCACCGAACCCTCCCTGTGAATACACATTCCCCGCACCGACCCCTCCCCGTGAGTACACACAGTCCCGGCACCGACCCCTCGCTGTGAATACAAACAGACCCCGCACCGACCCCTCCCCGAGAATACACTCAGTCCCCGCACCGACCCCTCCCCGTGAATACACACAGTCCCCCCAACGACCCCTCCCCCTGAATACACATAGTCCCTGCACCGACCCTCCCCGTGAATACACACAGTCCCCATAACGACCCCTCCAAATGTACACACACAGTCCCTGCACTGACCCCTCCCCGTGAATACACACAGTCCCTGCACAGACGCCTCCCCGTGAATAGACACAGTCCCCGCACCGACCTCTCCCCGAGAATACACACAGTCCCCGCACTGACCACTCACCGTGAATACACACAGTCCCCGCACCGACCCTCCCTGTGAATACACACAGTCCCCGCAACGACCCCTCCCCGTGAATACACACAGTCCCCGCAACGACCCCTCCCCACGAAGACACAATGTGCCCGCACCGACCCCTCCCCGTGAGTACTCACAGTCCCCGCACTGACCCCTCGCTGTGAATACACACAGTCCCCGCAGCGACCCCTCCCCGCGAATACACACAGTCCCCACACCGACCCTTCCCCGTGAATGCACACAGTCCCCGAACCGACCCCTCCCCGTGAATATACACAGTCCCTGCACTGACCCCTCCCCGTGAATACACACAGTCCCCGCAACGACGCCTCCCCGGGAATACACACAGTCCCTGCACTGACCCCTCCCCGTGAATACACTCAGTCCCCGCAGCGACCCCTCCCCGTGAACACACACAGTCCCTGCACTGACCCCTCCCCGTGAATACACTCAGTCCCTGCACCGACCCCTCCCCGTGAATACACTCAGTCCCTGCACCGGCCCCTCCCCGTGAATACACACAGTCGCCGCACCGACCCCTCCCCGTAAATACACACATTCCCCGCACCGACCCCTCCCCGTGAATACACTCAGTCCCAGCACCGACCCCTCCCTGTGAATACACACAGTCCCCGCACCGACCCCTCCCCGTGAATACACACAGTCCCCGCACCGACCCCTCCCCAAGAATACACACAGTCCCCGCACCGACCCCTCCCCGTGAATACACACTGTCCCTGCACCGACCCCTCCCCAAGAATACACACAGTCCTCGCACCGAACCCTCCCTGTGAATACACATTCCCCGCACCGACCCCTCCCCGTGAGTACACACAGTTCACGCACCCACCCCTCGCTGTGAATACACACAGTCCCCTCAGCGACCTCTCCCCGTGAATACACACAGTCCCCCCACCGACCCCTCCCCCTGAATACACATAGTCCCCGCACCGAGCCCTCTCAATGAACACACACAGTCCCTAAACTGACCCCTCTCCGTGAGTACACACAGTCCCCGCACAGACGCCTCCCCGTGAATACACTCAGTCCCCGCACCGACCCCTCCCCGTGAATACACACAGTCCCAGCACTGACCACTCCCCGTGAATACACACAGTCGCTGAACCGTTCCCTCCCTGTGAATACACACAGTCCCCGCACCGACCCCTCCCCAAGAATACACACAGTCCCCGCACCGACCCCTCCCCCTTGAATACACACTGTCCCTGCACCGACCCCTCCCCAAGAATACACACAGTCCTCGCACCGAACCCTCCCTGTGAATACACATTCCCCGCACCGACCCCTCCCCGTGAGTACACACTGTTCCCGCACCCACCCCTCGCTGTGAATACACACAGTCCCCTCAGCGACCTCTCCCCGTGAATACACACAGTCCCCCCACCGACCCCTCCCCCTGAATACACATAGTCCCCGCACCGACCCCTCCCAATGAACACACACAGTCCCTAAACTGACCCCTCTCCGTGAGTACACACAGTCCCCGCACAGATGCCTCCCCGTGAATACACACAGTCCCCGCACAGACGCCTCCCCGTGAATACACACAGTCCCCGCACAGACGCCTCCCCATGAATACACACAGTCCCCGCAATGACCCCTCCCCGTTAATACACACAGTCCCCGCAACGACCCCTCCCCGCGAATACACACAGTCCCTGCAATGACCCCTCCCCGTTAATACACACTGTCCCCGCACACACCCCTCCCTGTGAATACACACAGTCCCCGCACCGACCCCTCCCTGTGAGTACACACAGTCCCCGCACCGACCCCTCGCCATGGATACACACAGTCCCCGCACCGACCACTCCCGGTGAGTACACACAGTCCCCGCACCGACCCATCGCCGTGAATACACACAGTCCCAGCACAGAACCCACCCCCTGAATACACATAGTCCCCGCACCGACCCCTCCCCGTGAATACAAACAGACCCCGCACCGACCCCTCCCCGTGAATACACACAGTCCCAGCACAGACCCCTCCCCGTGAATACACACAGTCCCCGCAATGACCCCTCCCCGTGAATACACACAGTACGTACACACACCCCTCCCCGTGAATACACTCAGTCCCCGCACCGACCCCTCCCCGTGAATACACACAGTCCCAGCACAGACCCCTCCCCGTGAACACACACAGTCCCTGCACTGACCCCTCCCCGTGAATGCACACAGTCCCGGCACAGACCCCTCCCCGTGAATACACACAGTCCCTGCACTGACCCCTCCCCGTGAATACACTCAGTCCCTGCACCGGCCCCTCCCCGTGAATACACACAGTCGCCGCACCGACCCCTCCCCGTGAATACACACATTCCCCGCACCGACCCCTCCCCGTGAATACACTCAGTCCCAGCACTGACCACTCCCCGTGAATACACACAGTCGCTGAACCGTTCCCTCCCTGTGAATACACACAGTCCCCGCACCGACCCCTCCCCAAGAATACACACAGTCCCCGCACCGACCCCTCCCCGTGAATACACACTGTCCCTGCACCGACCCCTCCCCAAGAATACACACAGTCCTCGCACCGAACCCTCCCTGTGAATACACATTCCCCGCACCGACCCCTCCCCGTGAGTACACACAGTTCCCGCACCCACCCCTCGCTGTGAATACACACAGTCCCCTCAGCGACCTCTCCCCGTGAATACACACAGTCCCCCCACCGACCCCTCCCCCTGAATACACATAGTCCCCGCACCGAGCCCTCTCAATGAACACACACAGTCCCTAAACTGACCCCTCTCCGTGAGTACACACAGTCCCCGCACAGACGCCTCCCCGTGAATACACTCAGTCCCCGCACCGACCCCTCCCCGTGAATACACACAGTCCCAGCACTGACCACTCCCCGTGAATACACACAGTCGCTGAACCGTTCCCTCCCTGTGAATACACACAGTCCCCGCACCGACCCCTCCCCGTGAATACACTCAGTCCCAGCACCGACCCCTCCCTGTGAATACACACAGTCCCAGCACTGACCACTCCCCGTGAATACACACAGTCGCTGAACCGTTCCCTCCCTGTGAATACACACAGTCCCCGCACCGACCCCTCCCCAAGAATACACACAGTCCCCGCACCGACCCCTCCCCGTGAATACACACTGTTCCTGCACCGACCCCTCCCCAAGAATACACACAGTCCTCGCACCGAACCCTCCCTGTGAATACACATTCCCCGCACCGACCCCTCCCCGTGAGTACACACAGTTCCCGCACCCACCCCTCGCTGTGAATACACACAGTCCCCTCAGCGACCTCTCCCCGTGAATACACACAGTCCCCCCACCGACCCCTCCCCCTGAATACACATAGTCCCCGCACCGAGCCCTCTCAATGAACACACACAGTCCCTAAACTGACCCCTCTCCGTGAGTACACACAGTCCCCGCACAGACGCCTCCCCGTGAATACACTCAGTCCCCGCACCGACCCCTCCCCGTGAATACACACAGTCCCAGCACTGACCACTCCCCGTGAATACACACAGTCGCTGAACCGTTCCCTCCCTGTGAATACACACAGTCCCCGCACCGACCCCTCCCCAAGAATACACACAGTCCCCGCACCGACCCCTCCCCCTTGAATACACACTGTCCCTGCACCGACCCCTCCCCAAGAATACACACAGTCCTCGCACCGAACCCTCCCTGTGAATACACATTCCCCGCACCGACCCCTCCCCGTGAGTACACACTGTTCCCGCACCCACCCCTCGCTGTGAATACACACAGTCCCCTCAGCGACCTCTCCCCGTGAATACACACAGTCCCCCCACCGACCCCTCCCCCTGAATACACATAGTCCCCGCACCGACCCCTCCCAATGAACACACACAGTCCCTAAACTGACCCCTCTCCGTGAGTACACACAGTCCCCGCACAGATGCCTCCCCGTGAATACACACAGTCCCCGCACAGACGCCTCCCCGTGAATACACACAGTCCCCGCACAGACGCCTCCCCATGAATACACACAGTCCCCGCAATGACCCCTCCCCGTTAATACACACAGTCCCCGCAACGACCCCTCCCCGCGAATACACACAGTCCCTGCAATGACCCCTCCCCGTTAATACACACTGTCCCCGCACACACCCCTCCCTGTGAATACACACAGTCCCCGCACCGACCCCTCCCTGTGAGTACACACAGTCCCCGCACCGACCCCTCGCCATGGATACACACAGTCCCCGCACCGACCACTCCCGGTGAGTACACACAGTCCCCGCACCGACCCATCGCCGTGAATACACACAGTCCCAGCACAGAACCCACCCCCTGAATACACTCAGTCCCCGCACCGACCCCTCCCCGTGAATACAAACAGACCCCGCACCGACCCCTCCCCGTGAATACACACAGTCCCAGCACAGACCCCTCCCCGTGAATACACACAGTCCCCGCAATGACCCCTCCCCGTGAATACACACAGTACGTACACACACCCCTCCCCGTGAATACACTCAGTCCCCGCACCGACCCCTCCCCGTGAATACACACAGTCCCAGCACAGACCCCTCCCCGTGAACACACACAGTCCCTGCACTGACCCCTCCCCGTGAATGCACACAGTCCCGGCACAGACCCCTCCCCGTGAATACACACAGTCCCTGCACTGACCCCTCCCCGTGAATACACTCAGTCCCTGCACCGGCCCCTCCCCGTGAATACACACAGTCGCCGCACCGACCCCTCCCCGTGAATACACACATTCCCCGCACCGACCCCTCCCCGTGAATACACTCAGTCCCAGCACTGACCACTCCCCGTGAATACACACAGTCGCTGAACCGTTCCCTCCCTGTGAATACACACAGTCCCCGCACCGACCCCTCCCCAAGAATACACACAGTCCCCGCACCGACCCCTCCCCGTGAATACACACTGTCCCTGCACCGACCCCTCCCCAAGAATACACACAGTCCTCGCACCGAACCCTCCCTGTGAATACACATTCCCCGCACCGACCCCTCCCCGTGAGTACACACAGTTCCCGCACCCACCCCTCGCTGTGAATACACACAGTCCCCTCAGCGACCTCTCCCCGTGAATACACACAGTCCCCCCACCGACCCCTCCCCCTGAATACACATAGTCCCCGCACCGACCCCTCCCAATGAACACACAGTCCCTAAACTGACCCCTCTCCGTGAGTACACACAGTCCCCGCACAGACGCCTCCCCGTGAATACACTCAGTCCCCGCACCGACCCCTCCCCGTGAATACACACAGTCCCAGCACTGACCACTCCCCGTGAATACACACAGTCGCTGAACCGTTCCCTCCCTGTGAATACACACAGTCCCCGCACCGACCCCTCCCCAAGAATACACACAGTCCCCGCACCGACCCCTCCCCGTGAATACACACTGTCCCTGCACCGACCCCTCCCCAAGAATACACACAGTCCTCGCACCGAACCCTCCCTGTGAATACACATTCCCCGCACCGACCCCTCCCCGTGAGTACACACTGTTCCCGCACCCACCCCTCGCTGTGAATACACACAGTCCCCTCAGCGACCTCTCCCCGTGAATACACACAGTCCCCCCACCGACCCCTCCCCCTGAATACACATAGTCCCCGCACCGACCCCTCCCAATGAACACACACAGTCCCTAAACTGACCCCTCTCCGTGAGTACACACAGTCCCCGCACAGACGCCTCCCCGTGAATACACACAGTCCCCGCACAGACGCCTCCCCGGGAATACACACAGTTCCCACATCGACCCCTCCCCATGAATACACACAGTCCCCGCAATTACCCCTCCCCGTTAATACACACAGTCCCCGCAACGACCCCTCCCCGCGAATACACACAGTCCCTGCAATGACCCCTCCCCGTTAATACACACTGTCCCCGCACACACCCCTCCCTGTGAATACACACAGTCCCCGCACCGACCCCTCCCTGTGAGTACACACAGTCCCCGCACCGACCCCTCGCCATGGATACACACAGTCCCCGCACCGACCACTCCCGGTGAGTACACACAGTCCCCGCAGCGACCCCTCGCCGTTAATACACACAGTCCCCGCACCGACCCATCGCCGTGAATACACACAGTCCCAGCGCCGACCCCACCCCGTGAATACACACACTCCCCGCTCCAACCCCTCCATGTGAATACACTCAGTCCCCGCACCGACCCCTCCCCGTGAATACAAACAGACCCCGCACCGACCCCTCCCCGTGAATGCACACAGTCCCGGCACAGACCCCTCCCCGTGAATACACACAGTCCCCGCAATGACCCCTCCCCGTGAATACACACAGTACGCACACCGTCCCCTCCCCGTAAATACACACAGTCCCCAGACCAAACCCTCCCTGTGAATACACACAGTCCCCGCACTGACCCCTCCCCGTGAATACACACAGTCCCCGCACTGAACCCTCCCCGTGAATACACACAGTCCCAGCACAGACCCCTCCCCGTGAACACACACAGTCCCTGCACTGACCCCTCCCCGTGAATGCACACAGTCCCGGCACAGACCCCTCCCCGTGAATACACACAGTCCCCGCAATGACCCCTCCCCGTGAATACACACAGTCCCCACACCGTCCCCTCCCCGTAAATACACACAGTCCCCAGACCAAACCCTCCCTGTGAATACACACAGTCCCCGCACTGACCCCTCCCCGTGAATACACACAGATCCCGCACTGACCCCTCCCCGTGAATACACACAGTCCCCGCACTGAACCCTCCCCGTGAATACACAAAGTCCCCCCAACGACCCCTCCCCCTGAATACACATAGTCCCTGCACCGACCCTCCCCGTGAATACACACAGTCCCCATAACGACCCCTCCAAATGTACACCCACAGTCCCTGCACTGACCCCTCCCCGTGAATACACACAGTCCCTGCACAGACGCCTCCGCGTGAATAGACACAGTCGCCGCACCGATCTCTCCCCGATAATACACACAGTCCCCGCACTGACGACTCACCGTGAATACACACAGTCCCCGCACCGACCCTCCCTGTGAATACACACAGTCCCGCAACGACCCGTCCCCGTGAACACACACAGTCCCCGCAACGACCCCTCCCCACGAATACACAATGTCCCCGCACCGACCCCTCCCCGTGAGTACTCACAGTCCCCGCACTGACCCCTCGCTGTGAATACACACAGTCCCCGCAGCGACACCTCCCCGCGAATACACACAGTCCCCACACCGACCCTTCCCCGTGAATGCACACAGTCCCCGAACCGACCCCTCCCCGTGAATATACACAGTCCCTGCACTAACCCCTCCCCGTGAATACACACAGTCCCCGCAACGACGCCTCCCCGAGAATACACTCAGTCGCCGCACCGACCCCTCCCCGTGAATACACACATTCCCCGCACCGACCCCTCCCCGTGAATACACTCAGTCCCCGCACCGACCCCTCCCCGTGAATACACACAGTCCCAGCACTGACCACTCCCCGTGAATACACACAGTCGCTGAACCGTTCCCTCCCTGTGAATACACACAGTCCCCGCACCGACCCCTCCCCAAGAATACACACAGTCCCCGCACCGACCCCTCCCCGTGAATACACACTGTCCCCGCACCGACCCCTCCCCAAGAATACACACAGTCCTCGCACCGAACCCTCCCTGTGAATACACATTCCCCGCACCGACCCCTCCCCGTGAGTACACACAGTTCCCGCACCCACCCCTCGCTGTGAATACACACAGTCCCCTCAGCGACCTCTCCCCGTGAATACACACAGTCCCCCCACCGACCCCTCCCCCTGAATACACATAGTCCCGGCACCAACCCCTCCCAATCAACACACACAGTCCCTAAACTGACCCCTCTCTGTGAGTACACACAGTCCCCGCACAGACGCCTCCCCGTGAATACACACAGTCCCCGCACAGACGCCTCCCCGGGAATACACACAGTTCCCACATCGACCCCTCCCCGTGAATACACACAGTCCCCGCAATGACCCCTCCCCGTTAATACACACAGTCCCCGCAACGACCCCTCCCCGCGTATACACACAGTCCCTGCAATGACCCCTCCCCATTAATACACACTGTCCCCGCACCGACCCCTCCCTGTGAATACACACAGTCCCCGCAACGACCCCTCCCTGTGAGTACACACAGTCCCCGCACTGACCCCTCGCCATGGATACACACAGTCGCCGCACCGACCCCTCCCCGTGAATACACACATTCCCCGCACCGACCCCTCCCCGTGAATACACTCAGTCCCCGCACCGACCCCTCCCCGTGAATACACACAGTCCCAGCACTGACCACTCCCCGTGAATACACACAGTCGCTGAACCGTTCCCTCCCTGTGAATACACACAGTCCCCGCACCGACCCCTCCCCGTGAATACACACTGTCCCCGCACCGACCCCTCCCCAAGAATACACACAGTCCTCGCACCGAACCCTCCCTGTGAATACACATTCCCCGCACCGACCCCTCCCCGTGAGTACACACAGTTCCCGCACCCACCCCTCGCTGTGAATACACACAGTCCTCTCAGCGACCTCTCCCCGTGAATACACACAGTCCCCCCACCGACCCCTCCCCCTGAATACACATAGTCCCCGCACCGACCCCTCCCAATGAACACACACAGTCCCTAAACTGACCCCTCTCCGTGAGTACACACAGTCCCCGCACAGACGCCTCCCCGTGAATACACACAGTTCCCACATCGACCCCTCCCCGTGAATACACACAGTCCCCGCAATGACCCCTCCCCGTTAATACACACAGTCCCCGCAACGACCCCTCCCCGCGAATACACACAGTCCCTGCAATGACCCCTCCCCGTTAATACACACTGTCCCCGCACCGACCCCTCCCTGTGAATACACACAGTCCCCGCACCGACCCTTCCCTGTGAATACACACAGTCCCTGCACCGACCCCTCCCTGTGAGTACACACAGTCCCCGCACCGACCCCTCCCCGTGAATATACACAGTCCCTGCACTGACCCCTCCCCGTGAATGCACACAGTCCCCGAACCGACCCCTCCCCGTGAATATACACAGTCCCTGCACCAACCCCTCCCTGTGAATACACACAGTCCCCGCACCGACCCTTCGCTGTGAATACACTCAGTCCCCGCACCGACCCCTCCCGGAGAATACACTCAGTCCCCGCACCGACCCCTCCCCGTGAATACACACCGTCCCCGCACCGACCACTCCCGGTGAGTACACACAGTCCCCGCAGCGACCCCTCGCCGTTAATACACACAGTCCCCGCACCGACCCCTCCCTGTGAATACACACAGTCCCCGCACCGACCCTTCCCTGTGAATACACACAGTCCCTGCACCGACCCCTCCCTGTGAGTACACACAGTCCCCGCACCGACCCCTCCCCGTGAATATACACAGTCCCTGCACTGACCCCTCCCCGTGAATGCACACAGTCCCCGAACCGACCCCTCCCCGTGAATATACACAGTCCCTGCACCAACCCCTCCCTGTGAATACACACAGTCCCCGCACCGACCCTTCGCTGTGAATACACTCAGTCCCCGCACCGACCCCTCCCGGAGAATACACTCAGTCCCCGCACCGACCCCTCCCCGTGAATACACACAGTCCCCGCACCGACCACTCCCGGTGAGTACACACAGTCCCCGCAGCGACCCCTCGCCGTTAATACACACAGTCCCCGCACCGACCCCTCCCGGAGAATACACTCAGTCCCCGCACCGACCCCTCCCCGTGAATACACACAGTCCCCGCACCGACCCCTCCCCGTGAATACACACAGTCCCCGCAGCGACCCCTCGCCGTTAATACACACAGTCCCCGCACCGACCCATCGCCGTGAATACACACAGTCCCCGCGCCGACCCCACCCCGTGAATACACACACTCCCCGCTCCAACCCCTCCATGTGAATACACTCAGTCCCCGCACCGACCCCTCCCCGTGAATACAAACAGACCCCGCACCGACCCCTCCCCGTGAATACACACAGTCCCCGCAATGACCCCTCCCCGTAAATACACACAGTCCCGGCACCGATCCCTACCCGTAAATACACACAGTCCCAGCACAGACCCCTCCCCGTGAACACACACAGTCCCTGCACTGACCCCTCCCCTTGAATGCACACAGTCCTGGCACAGACCCCTCCCCGTGAATACACACAGTCCCCGCAATGGCCCCTCCCCGTGAATACACACAGTCCCCACACCGTCCCCTCCCCGTAAATACACACAGTCCCCAGACCAAACCCTCCCTGTGAATACACACAGTCCCCGCACTGACCCCTCCCCGTGAATACACACAGTCCCCGCACTGAACCCTCCCCGTGAATACACAAAGTCCCCGCACCGACCCATCCCCGTGAATTCACACAGTCCCCACACCGTCCCCTCCCCGTAAATACACACAGTCCCCAGACCAAACCCTCCCTGTGAATACACACAGTCCCCACACCGTCCCCTCCCCGTAAATACACACAGTCCCCAGACCAAACCCTCCCTGTGAATACACACAGTCCCCGCACTGACCCCTCCCCGTGAATACACACAGTCCCCGCACTGAACCCTCCCCGTGAATACACAAAGTCCCCGCACCGACCCTCCCTGTGAATACACACAGTCCCGCAACGACCCGTCCCCGTGAATACACACAGTCCCCGCAACGACCCCTCCCCACGAATACACAATGTCCCCGCACCGACCCCTCCCCGTGAGTACTCACAGTCCCCGCACTGACCCCTCGCTGTGGATACACACAGTCCCCGCAGCGACACCTCCCCGCGAATACACACAGTCCCCACACCGACCCTTCCCCGTGAATGCACACAGTCCCCGAACCGACCCCTCCCCGTGAATATACACAGTCCCTGCACTGACCCCTCCCCGTGAATACACACAGTCCCCGCAACGACGCCTCCCCGGGAATACACACAGTCCCTGCACTGACCCCTCCCCGTGAATACACACAGTCGCTGAACCGTTCCCACCCTGTGAATACACACAGTCCCCGCACCGACCCCTCCCCAAGAATACACACAGTCCCCGCACCGACCCCTCCCCGTGAATACACACTGTCCCCGCACCGACCCCTCCCCAAGAATACACACAGTCCTCGCACCGAACCCTCCCTGTGAATACACATTCCCCGCACCGACCCCTCCCCGTGAGTACACACAGTTCCCGCACCCACCCCTCGCTGTGAATACACACAGTCCCCTCAGCGACCTCTCCCCGTGAATACACACAGTCCCCCCACCGACCCCTCCCCCTGAATACACATAGTCCCCGCACCGACCCCTCCCAATGAACACACACAGTCCCGAAACTGACCGCTCTCCGTGAGTACACACAGTCCCCGCACAGACGCCTCCCCGTGAATTCACACAGTCCCCGCACAGACGCCTCCCTGTGAATACACACAGTACCCGCACGTGCCCCTCCCCGTGAATACACACAGTCCCTGCACAGACGCCTCCCCGTGAATAGACACAGTCGCCGCACCGATCTCTCCCCGAGAATACACACAGTCCCCGCACTGACCACTCACCGTGAATACACACAGTCCCCGCACCGACCCTCCCTGTGAATACACACAGTCCCGCAACGACCCGTCCCCGTGAATACACACAGTCCCCGCAACGACCCCTCCCCACGAATACACAATGTCCCCGCACCGACCCCTCCCCGTGAGTACTCACAGTCCCCGCACTGACCCCTCGCTGTGAATACACACAGTCCCCGCAGCGACACCTCCCCGCGAATACACACAGTCCCCACACCGACCCTTCCCCGTGAATGCACACAGTCCCCGAACCGACCCCTCCCCGTGAATATACACAGTCCCTGCACTAACCCCTCCCCGTGAATACACACAGTCCCCGCAACGACGCCTCCCCGGGAATACACTCAGTCGCCGCACCGACCCCTCCCCGTGAATACACACATTCCCCGCACCGACCCCTCCCCGTGAATACACTCAGTCCCCGCACCGACCCCTCCCCGTGAATACACACAGTCCCAGCACTGACCACTCCCCGTGAATACACACAGTCGCTGAACCGTTCCCTCCCTGTGAATACACACAGTCCCCGCACCGACCCCTCCCCAAGAATACACACAGTCCCCGCACCGACCCCTCCCCGTGAATACACACTGTCCCCGCACCGACCCCTCCCCAAGAATACACACAGTCCTCGCACCGAACCCTCCCTGTGAATACACATTCCCCGCACCGACCCCTCCCCGTGAGTACACACAGTTCCCGCACCCACCCCTCGCTGTGAATACACACAGTCCCCTCAGCGACCTCTCCCCGTGAATACACACAGTCCCCCCACCGACCCCTCCCCCTGAATACACATAGTCCCCGCACCAATCCCTCCCAATCAACACACACAGTCCCTAAACTGACCCCTCTCTGTGAGTACACACAGTCCCCGCACAGACGCCTCCCCGTGAATACACACAGTCCCCGCACAGACGCCTCCCCGGGAATACACACAGTTCCCACATCGACCCCTCCCCGTGAATACACACAGTCCCCGCAATGACCCCTCCCCGTTAATACACACAGTCCCCGCAACGACCCCTCCCCGCGTATACACACAGTCCCTGCAATGACCCCTCCCCATTAATACACACTGTCCCCGCACCGACCCCTCCCTGTGAATACACACAGTCCCCGCAACGACCCCTCCCTGTGAGTACACACAGTCCCCGCACTGACCCCTCGCCATGGATACACACAGTCGCCGCACCGACCCCTCCCCGTGAATACACACATTCCCCGCACCGACCCCTCCCCGTGAATACACTCAGTCCCCGCACCGACCCCTCCCCGTGAATACACACAGTCCCAGCACTGACCACTCCCCGTGAATACACACAGTCGCTGAACCGTTCCCTCCCTGTGAATACACACAGTCCCCGCACCGACCCCTCCCCAAGAATGCACACAGTCCCCGCACCGACCCCTCCCCGTGAATACACACTGTCCCCGCACCGACCCCTCCCCAAGAATACACACAGTCCTCGCACCGAACCCTCCCTGTGAATACACATTCCCCGCACCGACCCCTCCCCGTGAGTACACACAGTTCCCGCACCCACCCCTCGCTGTGAATACACACAGTCCCCTCAGCGACCTCTCCCCGTGAATACACACAGTCCCCCCACCGACCCCTCCCCCTGAATACACATAGTCCCCGCACCGACCCCTCCCAATGAACACACACAGTCCCGAAACTGACCGCTCTCCGTGAGTACACACAGTCCCCGCACAGACGCCTCCCCGTGAATTCACACAGTCCCCGCACAGACGCCTCCCTGTGAATACACACAGTACCCGCACGTGCCCCTCCCCGTGAATACACACAGTCCCTGCACAGACGCCTCCCCGTGAATAGACACAGTCGCCGCACCGATCTCTCCCCGAGAATACACACAGTCCCCGCACTGACCACTCACCGTGAATACACACAGTCCCCGCACCGACCCTCCCTGTGAATACACACAGTCCCGCAACGACCCGTCCCCGTGAATACACACAGTCCCCGCAACGACCCCTCCCCACGAATACACAATGTCCCCGCACCGACCCCTCCCCGTGAGTACTCACAGTCCCCGCACTGACCCCTCGCTGTGAATACACACAGTCCCCGCAGCGACACCTCCCCGCGAATACACACAGTCCCCACACCGACCCTTCCCCGTGAATGCACACAGTCCCCGAACCGACCCCTCCCCGTGAATATACACAGTCCCTGCACTAACCCCTCCCCGTGAATACACACAGTCCCCGCAACGACGCCTCCCCGGGAATACACTCAGTCGCCGCACCGACCCCTCCCCGTGAATACACACATTCCCCGCACCGACCCCTCCCCGTGAATACACTCAGTCCCCGCACCGACCCCTCCCCGTGAATACACACAGTCCCAGCACTGACCACTCCCCGTGAATACACACAGTCGCTGAACCGTTCCCTCCCTGTGAATACACACAGTCCCCGCACCGACCCCTCCCCAAGAATACACACAGTCCCCGCACCGACCCCTCCCCGTGAATACACACTGTCCCCGCACCGACCCCTCCCCAAGAATACACACAGTCCTCGCACCGAACCCTCCCTGTGAATACACATTCCCCGCACCGACCCCTCCCCGTGAGTACACACAGTTCCCGCACCCACCCCTCGCTGTGAATACACACAGTCCCCTCAGCGACCTCTCCCCGTGAATACACACAGTCCCCCCACCGACCCCTCCCCCTGAATACACATAGTCCCCGCACCAATCCCTCCCAATCAACACACACAGTCCCTAAACTGACCCCTCTCTGTGAGTACACACAGTCCCCGCACAGACGCCTCCCCGTGAATACACACAGTCCCCGCACAGACGCCTCCCCGGGAATACACACAGTTCCCACATCGACCCCTCCCCGTGAATACACACAGTCCCCGCAATGACCCCTCCCCGTTAATACACACAGTCCCCGCAACGACCCCTCCCCGCGTATACACACAGTCCCTGCAATGACCCCTCCCCATTAATACACACTGTCCCCGCACCGACCCCTCCCTGTGAATACACACAGTCCCCGCAACGACCCCTCCCTGTGAGTACACACAGTCCCCGCACTGACCCCTCGCCATGGATACACACAGTCGCCGCACCGACCCCTCCCCGTGAATACACACATTCCCCGCACCGACCCCTCCCCGTGAATACACTCAGTCCCCGCACCGACCCCTCCCCGTGAATACACACAGTCCCAGCACTGACCACTCCCCGTGAATACACACAGTCGCTGAACCGTTCCCTCCCTGTGAATACACACAGTCCCCGCACCGACCCCTCCCCAAGAATGCACACAGTCCCCGCACCGACCCCTCCCCGTGAATACACACTGTCCCCGCACCGACCCCTCCCCAAGAATACACACAGTCCTCGCACCGAACCCTCCCTGTGAATACACACAGTCCCCGCACCGACCCCTCCCCAAGAATGCACACAGTCCCCGCACCGACCCCTCCCCGTGAATACACACTGTCCCCGCACCGACCCCTCCCCAAGAATACACACATTCCCCGCACCGACCCCTCCCCGTGAGTACACACAGTTCCCGCACCCACCCCTCGCTGTGAATACACACAGTCCCCTCAGCGACCTCTCCCCGTGAATACACACAGTCCCCCCACCGACCCCTCCCCCTGAATACACATAGTCCCCGCACCGACCACTCCCAATGAACACACACAGTCCCTAAACTGACCCCTCTCCGTGAGTACACACAGTCCCCGCACAGACGCCTCCCCGTGAATTCACACAGTCCCCGCACAGACGCCTCCCCGTGAATACACACAGTTCCCACATCGACCCCTCCCCGTGAATACACACAGTCCCCGCAATGACCCCTCCCCGTTAATACACACAGTCCCCGTAACGACCCCTCCCCGCGAATACACACAGTCCCTGCAATGACCCCTCCCCGTTAATACACACTGTCCCCGCACCGACCCCTCCCTGTGAATACACACAGTCCCTGCACCGACCCCTCCCTGTGAGTACACACAGTACCCGCACCGACACCTCGCCATGGATACACACAGTCCCCGCACCGACCACTCCCGGTGAGTACACACAGTCCCCGCAGCGACCCCTCGCCGTTAATACACACAGTCCCCGCACCGACCCCTCCCCGTGAATACACACAGTCCCCGCGCCGACCCCACCCCGTGAATACACACACTCCCCGCTCCAACCCCTCCATGTGAATACACTCAGTCCCCGCACCGAAACCCTCCCCGTGAATATACACAGTCCCTGCACTGACCCCTCCCCGTGAATGCACACTGTCCCCGAACCGACCCCTCCCCGTGAATATACACAGTCCCTGCACCAACCCCTCCCTGTGAATACACACAGTCCCTGCACCGACCCCTCGCTGTGAATACACACAGACCCCGCACCGACCCCTCCCCGAGAATACACTCAGTCCCCGCACCGACCCCTCCCCGTGAATACACACAGTCCCCCCAACGACCCCTCCCCCTGAATACACATAGTCCCTGCACCGACCCTCCCCCTGAATACACACAGTCCCCATAACGACCCCTCCAAATGTACACACACAGTCCCTGCACTGACCCCTCCCCGTGAATACACACAGTCCCTGCACAGACGCCTCCCCGTGAATAGACACAGTCGCCGCACCGATCTCTCCCCGAGAATACACACAGTCCCCGCACTGACCACTCACCGTGAATACACACAGTCCCCGCACCGACCCTCCCTGTGAATACACACAGTCCCGCAACGACCCGTCCCCGTGAATACACACAGTCCCCGCAACGACCCCTCCCCACGAATACACAATGTCCCCGCACCGACCCCTCCCCGTGAGTACTCACAGTCCCCGCACTGACCCCTCGCTGTGAATACACACAGTCCCCGCAGCGACACCTCCCCGCGAATACACACAGTCCCCACACCGACCCTTCCCCGTGAATGCACACAGTCCCCGAACCGACCCCTCCCCGTGAATATACACAGTCCCTGCACTGACCCCTCCCCGTGAATACACACAGTCCCCGCAACGACGCCTCCCCGGGAATACACACAGTCCCTGCACTGACCCCTCCCCGTGAATACACTCAGTCCCTGCACCGACCCCTCCCCGTGAATACACACAGTCGCCGCACCGACCCCTCCCCGTGAATACACACATTCCCCGCACCGACCCCTCCCCGTGAATACACTCAGTCCCCGCACCGACCCCTCCCCGTGAATACACACAGTCCCAGCACTGACCACTCCCCGTGAATACACACAGTCGCTGAACCGTTCCCTCCCTGTGAATACACACAGTCCCCGCACCGACCCCTCCCCAAGAATACACACAGTCCCCGCACCGACCCCTCCCCGTGAATACACACTGTCCCCGCACCGACCCCTCCCCAAGAATACACACAGTCCTCGCACCGAACCCTCCCTGTGAATACACATTCCCCGCACCGACCCCTCCCCGTGAGTACACACAGTTCCCGCACCCACCCCTCGCTGTGAATACACACAGTCCCCTCAGCGACCTCTCCCCATGAATACACACAGTCCCCCCACCGACCCCTCCCCCTGAATACACATAGTCCCCGCACCAACCCCTCCCAATCAACACACACAGTCCCTAAACTGACCCCTCTCTGTGAGTACACACAGTCCCCGCACAGACGCCTCCCCGTGAATACACACAGTCCCCGCACAGACGCCTCCCCGGGAATACACACAGTTCCCACATCGACCCCTCCCCGTGAATACACACAGTCCCCGCAATGACCCCTCCCCGTTAATACACACAGTCCCCGCAACGACCCCTCCCCGCGTATACACACAGTCCCTGCAATGACCCCTCCCCATTAATACACACTGTCCCCGCACCGATCCCTCCCTGTGAATACACACAGTCCCCGCAATGACCCCTCCCTGTGAGTACACACAGTCCCTGCACCGACCCCTCGCCATGGATACACACAGTCGCCGCACCGACCCCTCCCCGTGAATACACACATTCCCCGCACCGACCCCTCCCCGTGAATACACTCAGTCCCCGCACCGACCCCTCCCCGTGAATACACACAGTCCCAGAACTGACCACTCCCCGTGAATACACACAGTCGCTGAACCGTTCCCTCCCTGTGAATGCACACAGTCCCCGCACCGACCCCTCCCCGTGAATACACACTGTCCCCGCACCGACCCCTCCCCAAGAATACACACAGTCCTCGCACCGAACCCTCCCTGTGAATGCACATTCCCCGCACCGACCCCTCCCCGTGAGTACACACAGTTCCCGCACCCACCCCTCGCTGTGAATACACACAGTCCCCTCAGCGACCTCTCCCCGTGAATACACACAGTCCCCCCACCGACCCCTCCCCCTGAATACACATAGTCCCTGCACCGACCCCTCCCAATGAACACACACAGTCCCTAAACTGACCGCTCTCCGTGAGTACACACAGTCCCCGCACAGACGCCTCCCCGTGAATTCACACAGTCCCCGCACAGACGCCTCCCCGTGAATACATACAGTCCCCGCACAGACGCCTCCCCGGGAATACACACAGTTCCCACATCGACCCCTCCCCGTGAATACACACAGTCCCCGCAATGACCCCTCCCCGTTAATACACACAGTCCCCGCAACGACCCCTCCCCGCGAATACACACAGTCCCTGCACCGACCCCTCCCTGTGAGTACACACAGTACCCGCACCGACACCTCGCCATGGATACACACAGTCCCCGCACCGACCACTCGCCGTTAATACACACAGTCCCCGCACCGACCCCTCCCCGTGAATACACACAGTCCCCGCGCCGACCCCACCCCGTGAATACACACACTCCCCGCTCCAACCCCTCCATGTGAATACACTCAGTCCCCGCACCGACCCCTCCCCGTGAATACAAACAGACCCCGCACCGACCCCTCCCCGTGAATACACACAGTCCCAGCACAGACCCCTCCCCGTGAACACACACAGTCCCTGCACTGAACCCTCCCCGTGAATGCACATAGTCCCGGCACAGACCCCTCCCCGTGAATACACACAGTCCCCGCAATGACCCCTCCCCGTGAATACACACAGTCCCCACACCGTCCCCTCCCCGTAAATACACACAGTCCCCAGACCAAACCCTCCCTGTGAATACACACAGTCCCCGCACTGACCCCTCCCCGTGAATACACACAGATCTCGCACTGACCCCTCCCCGTGAATACACACAGTCCCCGCACTGAACCCTCCCCGTGAATACACAAAGTACCCGCACGGGCCCCTCCCCGTGAATACACACAGTCCCAGCACCGACCCCTCCTCGTGAATACACACAGTCCCCGCACCGACCCCTCCCCATGAATACACACAGTCCCTGCACTGACCCCTCCCCGTGAATACACACAGTCGCTGAACCGTTCCCTCCCTGAGAATACACACAGTCCCCGCATCGACCCCTCCCCATGAATACACACAGTCTCTGCACCGACCTCTACCCGTGAATACACACATTCCCCGCACAGACGCCTCCCCGTGAATACACACAGTCCCCGCACCGACCCCTCCCCGTGAATACACACAGTCCCTGCACTGACCCCTCCCCGCAAATACACACAGTCCCCGCACCGAACCCTCCCTGTGAATACACATTCCCCGCACGACCCCTCCCTGTGAATACACACAGTCCCTGCACCGACCCCTCCCTGTGAATTCACACAGTCCCTGCACCAACACTTCCCCGTGAATACACACATTCCCCGCACAGACGCCTCACCGTGAGTACACACAGTCCCCGCACCGACCCTTCGCTGTGAATAGACAGACCCCGCACCGACCCCTAACCGTGAATACACTCAGTTCCCGCACTGACCCCTCCTTGTGAATACACACAGTCCCTGCACCGACCCCTCCCCGTGAATACACACAGTCCCTGCACTGACCCCTCCCCGTGAATACACACAGTCCCCGCACCGAACCCTCCCTCTGAATACACATTCCCCGCACCGACCCCTCCCCGTGAGTACACACAGTCCCAGCACCGACCCCTCGCTGTGAATACACACAGACCCCGCACCGACCCCTCCCCGAGAATACACTCAGTCCCCGCACCGACCCCACCCGGAGAATACATTCAGTCCCCGCACCGACCCCTCCCCGTGAATACATTCAGTCCCCGCACCGAGCCCTCCCCGTGAATACACACAGTCCCCGCACCGACCCCTCCCCGTGAATACACATTCCCCGCACCGACCCCTCCCCGTGAATACACATTCCCCGCACCGACCCGTCCCCGTGAATACACACAGTCCCTGCACTGACCCCTCGCCGCAAATACACACAGTCCCCGCACCGAACCCTCCCTGTGAATACACATTCCCCGCACCGACCCCTCCCTGTGAATACACACAGACCCTGCACCGACTCCTCCCTGTGAGTACACACAGTCCCTGCACAGACCCCTCCCTGTGAATACACACAGTCCCTGCACCGACTCCTCCCTGTGAGTACACACAGTCCCTGCACAGACCCCTCCCTGTGAATACACACAATCCCTGCACCGACCCCTCCCTATGAATACACACAGTCCCTGCACCAACCCTTCCCCGTGAATACACACATTCCCCGCACAGACGCCTCACCGTGAGTACACACAGTCCCCGCACCGACCCTTCGCTGTGAATACACACAGACCCCGCACCGACCCCTCCCCGTGAATACACTCAGTTCCCGCACCGACCCCTCCCCGTGAATACACACAGTCCCCGCACCGACCCCTCCCCGTGAATACACACAGTCCCTGCACAGACCCCTCCCCGTCAATACACACAGTCCCCGCACCGAACCCTCACTGTGAATACACATTCCCCGCACCGACCCCTCCCCGTGAGTACACACAGTCCCTGCACCGACCCCTCGCTGTGAATACACACAGAGCCCGCACCGACCCCTCCCCGAGAATACACTCAGTCCCCGCACCGACCCCTCCCCGTGAATACACACAGTCCCCGCACCGACCCCTCCCCGTGAATACACACAGTCCCTGCACTGATCCCTCCCCGTGAATACACACAGTCGCTGAACCGTTCCCTCCCTGTGAATACACACAGTCCCCGCACCGACCCCTCCCCAAGAATACACACAGTCCCCGCACCGACCCCTCCCCGTGAATACACACAGTCCCCGCACCGACCCCTCCCCAAGAATACACACAGTCCTCGCACCGAACCCTCCCTGTGAATACACACAGTCCCCGTAACGACCCCTCGCCGTGAATACACACAGTCCCCCCACCGACCCCTCCCCCTGAATACACATAGTCCCCGCACCGACCCCCCCCCAATGAACACACACAGTCCCTGCACTGACCCCTCTCTGTGAGTAAACACAGTCCCCGCACAGACGCCTCCCCGTGAATACACACAGTCCCCGCACAGACGCCTCCCTGTGAATACACACAGTCCCCGCACAGACGCCTCCCCGGGAATACACACAGTTCCCGCATCGACCCCTCCCCGTGAATACACACAGTCCCCGCAACGACCCCTCCCCGTTAATACACACTGTCCCCGCACCGAGCCCTCCCTGTGAATACACACATTCCCCGCACCGACCCCTCCCTGTGAGTACACACAGTCCCCGCAGCGACCCCTCGCCGTTAATACACACAGTCACCGCACCGACCCCTCCCCGTGAATACACATTCCCCGCACCGACCCGTCCCCGTGAATACACACAGTCCCTGCACTGACCCCTCCCCGCAAATACACACAGTCCCCGCACCGAACCGACCCTGTGAATACACATTCCCCGCACCGACCCCTCCCTGTGAATACACACAGTCCCTGCACCGACTCCTCCCTGTGAGTACACACAGTCCCTGCACAGAACCCTCCCTGTGAATACACACAGTCCCTGCACCGACTCCTCCCTGTGAATACACACAGTCCCTGCACCGACCCCTCCATGTGAATACACACAGTCCCTGCACCAACCCTTCCCCGTGAATACACACATTCCCCGCACAGACGCCTCACCGTGAGTACACACAGTCCCCGCACCGACCCTTCGCTGTGAATACACACAGACCCCACACCGACCCCTCCCCGTGAATACACACAGTCCCCGCAATGACCCCTCCCCGTGAATACACACAGTCCCGGCACCGATCCCTACCCGTAAATACACACAGTCCCAGCACAGACCCCTCCCCGTGAACACACACAGTCCCTGCACTGACCCCTCCCCGTGAATGCACACAGTCCCGGCACAGACCCCTCCCCGTAAATACACACAGTCCCCAGACCAAACCCTCCCTGTGAATACACACAGTCCCCGCACAGACCCCACCCCGTGAACACACACAGTCCCTGCACTGACCCCTCCCCGTGAATACACACAGTCCCCGCACTGACCCCTCCCCGTGAATACACAAAGTCCGCGCAATGACCCCTCGCCGTGAAACACACAGTCCCGCACCGATCCCTCCCTGTGAATACACACAGTCCCGCACCGATCCCTCCCTGTGAATACACACAGTCCCCGCACCGACCCCTCCCCGTGAATACACACAGTCCCTGCACTGACCCCTCCCCATGAATACACACAGTACCCGCACCGACCCCTCCCCGTGAATACACACAGTACCCGCACGGGCCCCTCCCCGTGAATATACACAGTCCCTGCACAGACCCTCCCCGTGAATACACACAGTCCCCGCACTGACCCCTCCACGTAAATACACACAGTCCCCACACCAACCCATCCCCGTGAATACACACAGTCCCCGCAATGACCCCTCCCCGTGAATACACACAGTCCCGGCACCGATCCCTACCCGTGAATACACACAGTTCCCGCAATGACCCCTCCCCGTGAATACACACAGTCCCCGCAACGACCCCTCCCCGTGAATACACGCAGTCCCGGCACGGACCCCTCCCCGTAAATACACACAGTCCCCGCACCGACTCCTCCCTGTGAATACACATTCCCCGCACCGACCCCTCCCCGTGAGTACACACAGTCCCTGCACCGACCCCTCGCTGTGAATACACACAGAGCCCGCACCGACCCCTCCCCGTGAATACACAAAGTCCCCGCAATGACCCCTCCCCGTGAATACGCACAGTCCCGGCACCGATCCCTACCCGTAAATACACACAGTCCCCGCACAGACCCCACCCCGTGAACATATACAGTCCCTGCACTGACCCCTCCCTGTGAATACACACAGTCCCCGCACTGACCCCTCCCCGTGAATACACACAGTCCCCGCACCGACCCCTCCCCGTGAATACACACAGTCCCCGCACCAACTCCTCCCCGTGAATACACACAATCCCCGCAACGAGCCCTCCCCGTGAATACACACAGTCCCAGCACTGACCCCTCCCCATGAATACACACAGTACCCGCACCGACCCCTCCCCGTGAATACACACTTTACCCGCACGGGTCCCTCCCCGTGAATACACACAGTCCCTGCACAGACCCCTCCCCGTGAATACACACAGTCCCCGCACTGACCCCTCCACGTAAGTACACACAGTCCCCACACCAACCAATCCCTGTGAATACACACAGTCCCCGCAATGACCCCTCCCCGTGAATACACACAGTCCCGGCACCGATCCCTACGCGTAAATACACACAGTCCCCGCACAGACCCCTCCCCGTGAACACACACAGTCCCTGCACAGACCCATTCCCGTGAATACACACAGTTCCCGCAATGACCCCTCCCCGTGAATACACACAGTCCCCGCACCGATCCCTCCCCGTGAATACACACAGTCCCCGCAACGACCCCTCCCCGTGAATACACGCAGTCCCGGCACCGACCCCTCGCCGTGAATACACACAGTCCCCGCACCGAACCCTCGCCTTTAATACACACAGTCCCCACACAGACTCCTCCCCGTTAATACGCACAGTCCCCGCACCGACCCCTCCCCGTTAATACACACAGTCCCCGCACCGACACTTCCCTGTGAATACACATATTCCCCGCACCGACCCCTCCCCGTGAATACACACAGTCCCTGCAATGTCCCCTCCCCATGAATACACGCAGTCCCCGCACCGACCCCTCCCCGTGAATACACACAGTCCCCGTACGGACCTCTCCCCGTGAATACACACATTCCCCACATTGACCCCTCCCTGTGAATACACACATTCCACGCGCCGACCCCTCCCCGTAAATACACTCAGTCCCCGCACCGACCCCTCCCCGTGAATACAAACAGACCCCGCACCGACTCCTCCCCGTGAATACACACAGTCCCCGCACTGACCCCTTCCCGTGAATACACACAGTCCACGCAATTACCCCTCCCCGTGAATACACACAGTCCCCGCAATTACCCCTCCCCGTGAATACACACAGTCCCCGCAATTACCCCTCCCCGTGAATACACACAGTCCCCGCAATGACCCCTCCCCGTGAACACACACAGTCCCGGCACCGACCCATTCCCATGAATACACTCCGTCCCCGCACCAACCCCTCCCCGTGAATACACACTGTCCCTGCACTGACCCCTCCCTGTGAATACACACAGGCCCCGCACCGACCCCTCCCCGTGAATACACACAGTCCCCGAACCGACCCCTCCCCGTGAATAAACACAGTCCCCGAACCGACCCCTCCCCATGAATACACACAGTTCCCGCAATGACCCCTCCCCGTGAATACACACAGTCCCCGCACCGTCCCCTCACCGTGAATACACACAGTCCCCGCAACGACCCCTCCCCGTGAATACACACAGTCCCGGCACTGTTCCCTCCCCGTGAATACACACAGTCCCTACACAGACACATTCCCGTGAATACACACAGTTCCCGCAATGACCCGTCCCCGTGAATACACACAGTCCCCGCACTGACCCCTCCCCGTGAATTACACACAGTCTCCGCACTGACCCCTCCCCGTGAATACACACAGTCCCCGCAATGACCCCTCCCCGTGAATACACAGTCCCGGCACCGACACCTCCCCGTAAATACACACAGTCCCCGCACCGACCCCTCCCTGTGATCACACACAGTCCCTGCACTGACCCCTCCCCGTGAATACACACAGTCCCCGCAATGACCCCTCCCCGTGAATACACACAGTCCCCGCACCGTCCCCTCCCCGTAAATACACACAGTCCCCAGACCAAACCCTCCCTGTGAATACACACAGTCCCCGCACTGACACCTCCCCGTCAATACACACAGATCCCACACTGACCCCTCCCCGTGAATACACACAGTCCCCGCACTGAACCCTCTCCGTGAATACACACAGTCCCCACACCGACCCCTCCCCGTGAATACACACAGATCCTGCAACAACTCCGCCCCGTGAATACACACAGTCCCCGCACGACCCCTCCCTGAGAATACACACAGTCCCCGCACGACCCCTCCCTGTGAATACACACGGTCCCCGCAATGACCGCCCCGCCCCCGTGAATACACACAGTCCCTGCACAGAAACCTCCCCGCGATTAGACATAGTCCCCGCACTGACCCCTCCCCGTGAATACACACAGTCCCCGCAATGACCGCCACCGCGGGAATACACACAGTCCCCTCACTGACCCCTCCCCGTGAATACACACAGTACCCGCACGGGCCCCTACCCGTGAATACACACAGTCCCTGCACAGACCACTCCCCGTGAACACACACAGTCCCTGCACTGACCCCTCCCCGTGAATGCACACAGTCCCCGCAACGACACCTCCCCGTGAATACACACAGTCCCTGCACGGACCCCTCCCCGTGAATACACACAGTCCCCGCACCATCCCCTCCCCATGAATACACACAGTCCCTGCACAGACCCATTCCCGTGAATACACACAGTTCCCGCAATGACCCCTCCCTGTGAATACACACAGTCCCCGCACTGACCCCTCCCCGTGAATACACACAGTCTCCGCACTGACCCCTCCCCGTGAATACACACAGTCCCCGCAATGACCCCTCGCCGTGAATACACACAGTCCCCGCACCGATCCCTCCCCGTGAATACACACAGTCCCCGCACCGACCCCTCCCCGTGAATATACACAGTCCCCGCACCGACTCCTCCCCGTGAATACATACAATCCCCGCAACGAGTCCTCCCCATCAATACACACAGTACCCGCACGGTCCCCTCACCGTGAATACACACAGTCCCTGCACAGACCCCTCCCCGTGAATACACACAGTCCCCGCACTGACCCCTCCCCGTAAATACACACAGTCCCCACACCGACCCCATCCCTGTGAATACACACAGTCCCCGCAATGACCCCTCCCCGTGAATACAGACAGTCACGGCACCGATTCCTACCCGTAAATACACACAGTCCCCGCACAGACCCCTCCCCGTGAACACACACAGTCCCTGCACAGACCCCTCCCCGTGAATACACACAGTCCCTGCACAGACCCATTCCCGTGAATACACACAGTCCCCGCACCATCCCCTCCCCGTAAATACACACAGTCTCCGCACTGACCCCTCCCCGTGAATACACACAGTCCCCGCAATGACCCCTCCCCGTGAATACAAACAGTCCCGGCACCGATCCCTGCCCGTAAATACACACAGTCCCCGCAACGACCCCTCCCCGTGAATACACACAGTCCCTGCACCGACCCCTCCCCATAAATACACACAGTCCCCACACCGACCCCTCCCTGTGATCACACACTGTCCCTGCACTGACCCCTCCCCATGAATACACACAGTCCCCGCAATGACCCCTCCCCGTGAATACACACAGTCTCCGCACTGTCCCCTCCCCGTGAATACACACAGTCCCCAGACAAAACCCTCCCCGTGAATACACACAGTCCCCGCAATGACCCCTCCCCGTGAATACACACAGTACCCGCACCGTCCCCTCCCCGTGAATACACACATTCCCCACATTGACCCCTCCCTGTGAATACACACATTCCACGCGCCGACCCCTCCCCGTAAATACACTCAGTCCCTGCACCGACCCCTCCCCGTGAGTACAAACAGACCCCGCACCGACTCCTCCCCGTGAATACACACAGTCCCCGCACTGACCCCTCCCCGTGAATACACACAGTCCACGCAATTACCCCTCCCCGTGAATACACACAGTCCCCGAAATTACCCCTCCCCGTGAATACACACAGTCCCCGCAATTACCCCTCCCCGTGAATACACACAGTCCCTGCACTGACCCCTACCTGTGAATACACACAGGCCCCGCACCGACCCCTCCCCGTGAATACACACAGTCCCCGAACCGACCCCTCCCCGTGAATACACACAGTCCCCGAACCGACCCCTCCCCATGAATACACACAGTTCACGCAATGACCCCTCCCCGTGAATACACACAGTCCCCGCACCGTCCCCTCACCGTGAATACACACAGTCCCGGCACCGACCCCTCCCCGTGAATACACACAGTCCCGGCACCGATCCCTCCCCGTGAATACACACAGTCCCTACACAGACACATTCCCGTGAATACACACAGTTCCCGCAATGACCCCTCCCCGTGAATACACACAGTCCCCGCACTGACCCCTCCCCATGAATACACACAGTCTCCGCACTGACCCCTCCCCGTGAATACACACAGTCCCCGCAATGACCCCTCCCCGTGAATACACACAGTCCCGGCACCGACACCTCCCCGTAAATACACACAGTCCCCGCACTGACCCCTCCCTGTGATCACACACAGTCCCTGCACTGACCTCTCCGCGTGAATACACACAGTCCCCGCAATGACCCCTCCCCGTGAATACACACAGTCCCCGCACCGTCCCCTCCCCGTAAATACACACAGTCCTCAGACCAAACCCTCCCTGTGAATACACACAGTCCCCGCACTGACCCCTCCCCGTCAAGACACACAGATCCCACACTGACCCCTCCCCGTGAATACACACAGTCCCCGCACTGAACCCTCTCCGTGAATACACACAGTCCCCGCAACGACCCCTCCCCGTGAATACACACAGATCCTGCAACAACTCCGCCCCGTGAATACACACAGTCCCCGCACGACCCCTCCCTGAGAATACACACAGTTCCCACACGGGCCCCTCCCCGTGAATACACACAGTCCCCGCACGACCCCTCCCTGTGAATACACACGGTCCCCGCAATGACCGCCCCCCCCCCGTGAATACACACAGTCCCTGCACAGAAACCTCCCCGCGATTAGACATAGTCCCCGCACTGACCCCTCCCCGTGAATACACACAGTCCCCGCAATGACCGCCACCCCGGGAATACACACAGTCCCCTCACTGACCCCTCCCCGTGAATACACACAGTCCCTGCACAGACCCCTCCCCGTGAATACACACAGTCCCGGCACCGATCCCTACCCTTAAATACACACAGTCCCCGCACAGACCACTCCCCGTGAACACACACAGTCCCTGCACTGACCCCTCCCCGTGAATGCACACAGTCCCCGCAACGACACCTCCCCGTGAATACACACAGTCCCCGCACCGTCCCCTCCCCATGAATACACACAGTCCCTGCACAGACCCATTCCCGTGAATACACACAGTTCCCGCACTGACCCCTCCCTGTGAATACACACAGTCTCCGCACTGACCCCTCCCCGTGAATACACACAGTCCCCGCAATGACCCCTCGCCGTGAATACACACAGTCCCCGCACCGATCCCTCCCCGTGAATACACACAGTCCCCGCACCGACCCCTCCCCGTGAATATACACAGTCCCCGCACCGACTCCTCCCTGTGAATACATACAATCCCCGCAACGAGTCCTCCCCATCAATACATACAGTACCCGCACGGTCCCCTCACCGTGAATACACACAGTCCCTGCACAGACCCCTCCCCGTGAATACACACAGTCCCCGCACTGACCCCTCCCCGTAAATACACACAGTCCCCACACCGACCCCATCCCTGTGAATACACACAGTCCCCGCAATGACCCCTCCCCGTGAATACACACAGTCGCGGCACCGATTCCTACCCGTAAATACACACAGTCCCCGCACAGACCCCTCCCCGTGAACACACACAGTCCCTGCACAGACCCCTCCCCGTGAATACACACAGTCCCTGCACAGACCCATTCCCGTGAATACACACAGTCCCCGCACCATCCCCTCCCGGTAAATACACCCAGTCTCCGCACTGAGCCCTCCCCGTGAATACACACAGTCCCCGCAATGACCCCTCCCCGTGAATACACACAGTCCCGGCACCGATCCCTGCCCGTGAATACACACAGTCCCCGCAACGACCACTGCCCGTGAATACACACAGTCCCTGCACCGACCCCTCCCCGTAAATACACACAGTCCCCGCACCGACCCCTCCCCGTGATCACACACTGTCCCTGCACTGACCCCTCCCCGTGAATACACACAGTCCCCGCAATGACCCCTCCCCGTGAATACACACAGTCCCCGGACGTTCCCCTCCCCGTGAATACGCACAGTCCCCAGACAAAACCCTCCCCGTGAATACACACAGTCCCCGCAATGACCCCTCCCCGTGAATACACACAGTCCCCACATTGACCCCTCCCTGTGAATACACACATTCCACGCGCCGACCCCTCCCCGCAAATACACTCAGTCCCCGCACCGACCCCTCCCCGTGAATACAAACAGACCCCGCACCGACTCCTCCCCGTGAATACACACAGTCCCCGCACTGACCCCTCCCCGTGAATACACACAGTCCACGCAATTACCCCTCCCCGTGAATACACACAGTCCCCGCAATTACCCCTCCCCGTGAATACACACAGTCCCCGCAATTACCCCTCCCCGTGAATACACACAGTCCCCGCAATGACCCCTTCCCGTGAACACACACAGTCCCGGCACCGACCCATTCCCGTGAATACACTCCGTCCCCGCACCGACCCCTCCCCGTGAATACACACAGTCCCTGCACTGACCCCTCCCTGTGAATACACACAGGCCCCGCACCGACCCCTCCCCGTGAATACACACAGTCCCCGAACCGACCCCTCCCCGTGAAAACACACAGTCCCCGAACCGACCCCTCCCCATGAATACACACAGTTCCCGCAATGACCCCTCCCCGTGTATACACACAGTCCCCGCACCGTCCCCTCACCGTGAATACACACAGTCCCCGCAACGACCCCTCCCCGTGAATACACACAGTCCCGGCACCGATCCCTCCCCGTGAACACACACAGTCCCTACACAGACACATTCCCGTGAATACACACAGTTCCCGCAATGACCCCTCCCCGTGAATACACACAGTCCCCGCACTGACCCCTCCCCGTGAATACACACAGTCTCCGCACTGACCCCTCCCCGTGAATACACACAGTCCCCGCAATGACCCCTCCCCGTGAATACACACAGTCCCGGCACCGACACCTCCCCGTAAATACACACATTCCCCGCACTGACCCCTCCCTGTGATCACACACAGTCCCTGCACTGACCCCTCCCCGTGAATACACACAGTCCCCACAATGACCCCTCCCCGTGAATACACACAGTCCCCGCACCGTCCCCTCCCCGTAAATACACACAGTCCCCAGACCAAACCCTCCCTGTGAATACACACAGTCCCCGCACTGACCCCTCCTCGTCAATACACACAGATCCCACACTGACCCCTCCCCGTGAATACACACAGTCCCCGCACTGAACCCTCTCCGTGAATACACACAGTCCCCGCACCGACCCCTCCCCGTGAAGACACACAGATCCTGCAACAACTCCGCCCCGTGAAAACACACAGTCCCCGCACGACCACTCCCTGAGAATACACACAGTTCCCGCACGGGCCCCTCCCCGTGAATACACACAGTCCCCGCACGACCCCTCCCTGTGAATACACACGGTCCCCACAATGACCGCCCCCCCCCCGTGAATACACACAGTCCCTGCACAGAAACCTCCCCGCGATTAGACATAGTCCCCGCACTGACCCCTCCCCGTGAATACACACAGTCCCCGCAATGACCGCTACACCGGGAATACACACAGTCCCCTCACTGACCCCTCCCCGTGAATACACACAGTACCCGCACGGGCCCCTACCCGTGAATACACACAGTCCCTGCACAGATCCCTCCCCATGAATACACACAGTCCCGGCACCGATCCCTACCCGTAAATACACACAGTCCCCGCACAGACCACTCCCCGTGAACATACACAGTCCCTGCACTGACCCCTCCCCGTGAATGCACACAGTCCCCGCAACGACACCTCCCCGTGAATACACACAGTCCCTGCACGGACCCCTCCCCGTGAATACACACAGTCCCCGCACCGTCCCCTCCCCATGAATACACACAGTCCCTGCACAGACCCATTCCCGTGAATACACACAGTTCCCGCAAAGACCCCTCCCTGTGAATACACACAGTCCCCGCACTGGCCCCTCCCCGTGAATACACAGTCTCCGCACTGACCCCTCCCCGTGAATACACACAGTCCCCGCAATGACCCCTCGCCGTGAATACACACAGTCCCCGCACCGATCCCTCCCCGTGAATACACACAGTCCCCGCACCGACCCCTCCCCGTGAATATACACAGTCCCCGCACCGACTCCTCCCCGTGAATACATACAATCCCCGCAACGAGTCCTCCCCATCAATACACACAATACCCGCACGGTCCCCTCACCGTGAATACACACAGTCCCTGCACAGACCCCTCCCCGTGAATACACACAGTCCCCGCACTGACCCCTCCCCGTAAATACACACAGTCCCCACACCGACCCCATCCCTGTGAATACACACAGTCCCCGCAATGACCCCTCCCCGTGAATACACACAGTCGCGGCACCGATTCCTACCCGTAAATACACACAGTCCCCGCACAGACCCCTCCCCGTGAACACACACAGTCCCTGCACAGACCCCTCCCCGTGAATACACACAGTCCCTGCACAGACCCATTCCCGTGAATACACACAGTCCCCGCACCATCACCTCCCCGTAAATACACAGAGTCTCCGCAATGACCCCTCCCCGTGAATACACACAGTCCCGGCACCGATCCCTGCCCGTGAATACACACAGTCCCCGCACCAACCCCTCCCTGTGATCACACACAGTCCCTGCACTGACCCCTCCCCGTGAATACACACAGTCCCCGCACCGTCCCCTCACCGTGAATACACACAGTCCCCGCAACGACCCCTTCCCGTGAATACACACAGTCCCTACACAGACACATTCCCGTGAATACACACAGTTCCCGCAATGACCCCTCCCCGTGAATACACACAGTCCCCGCACTGACCCCTCCCCGTGAATACACACAGTCCCCGCAACGACCCCTCCCCGTGAATACACACAGTCCCGGCACCGTCCCCTCCCCGTGAATACACACAGTCCCCAGACCACACCCTCCCCGTGAATACACACAGTCCCCGCAATGACCCCTCCCCGTGAATACACACAGTCCCCGCACCGTCCCGTCCCCGTGAATACACACAGTCCCCAGACCAAACCCTCCCCGTGAATACACACAGTTCCCGCAATGACCCCTCCCCGTGAATACACACAGACCCCGCACTGACCCCTCCCCGTGAATACACACAGTCCCCGCACCGTCCCCTCCCCGTAAATACACACAGTCCCCAGACCAAACCCTCCCTGTGAATACACACAGTCCCCGCACTGACCCCTCCCCGTCAATACACACAGATTCCACACTGACCCCTCCCCGTGAATACACACAATCCCCGCACTGAACCCTCCCCGTGAATACACACAGTCCCCACACCGACCCCTCCCCGTGAATACACACAGATCCCGCAACAACCCCGCCCCGTGAATACACACAGTCCCCGCACCGACCCTTCCCTGTGAATTCACACAGTCCCCGCAATGACCGCTCCCCCGGGAATACACAGTCCCCGCAATTAACCCCCGTGAATACACACAGTCCCTGCACAGAACCCTCCCCGTGAATACACACAGTCCCCGCACTGACCCCTACCCGTGAATACACACAGTCCCCGCAATGACCGCTCCCCCGGGAATACACAGTCCCCGCAATTAACCCTCCCCGTAAATACACACAGTCCCCGAAATTACCCCTCCCCGTAAATACACACAGTCCCCGAAATTACCCCTCCCCGTGAATAAACACAGTCTCCGCACTGGCCCCTCCCCGTGAATACACACAGTCCCCGCAATTACCCCTCCCCGGGAATACACACAGTCCCTGCACTGACCCCTCCCCCTGAATGCACACAGTCCCCGCAACGACACCTCCCCGTGAATACACACAGTCTCTGCACGGACCCCTCCCCGTGAAAACACACAGTCCCCGCACCGTCCCCTCCCCATGAATACACACAGTCCCTGCACAGACCCATTCCCGTGAATACACACAGTTCCCGCAATGACCCCTCCCCATGAATACACACAGTCCCCGCACTGACCCCTCCCCGTGAATACACACAGTCTCCGCACTGACCCCTCCCCGTGAATACACACAGTCCCCGCAATGACCCATCGCCGTGAATACACACAGTCCCCGCACCGACCCCTCCCCGTGAATATACACAGTCCCCGCACCGACTCCTCCCCGTGAATACACACAGTCCCCGCACCGACCCCTCGCCGTGAACACACACAGTCCCTGTACAGACCCCTCCCCATGAATACACACAGTAACCGCACGGTCCCCTCACCGTGAATACACACAGTCCCTGCACAGACCCCTCCCCGTGAATACACACAGTCCCCGCACTGACCCCTCCCCGTAAATTTACCCAGTCCCCACACCGACCCCATCCCTGTGAATACACACAGTCCCCGCAATGACCCCTCCCCGTGAATACACACAGTCGCGACACCGATCCCTACCCTGAAATACACACACTCCCCGCACAGACCACTCCCCGTGAACACACACAGTCCCTGCACAGACCCCTCCCCGTGAATACACACAGTCCCTGCACAGACCCATTCCCGTGAATACACCCAGTTCCCACAATGACCCCTCCCCGTGAATACACACAGTCCCCGCACTGACCCCTCCCCGTGAACACACACAGTCCCTACACAGACACATTCCCGTGAATACACACAGTTCCCGCAATGACCCCTCCCCGTGAATACACACAGTCCCCGCAATGACCCCTCCCCGTGAATACACACAGTCCCGGCACCGACACCTCCCCGTAAATACACACAGTCCCCGCACCGACCCCTCCCTGTGATCACACACAGTCCCTGCACTGACCCCTCCCCGTGAATACACACAGTCCCCGCACCGTCCCCTCACCGTGAATACACACAGTCCCGGCACCGATCCCTCCCCGTGAATACACACAGACCCTACACAGACACATTCCCGTGAATACACACAGTTCCCGCAATGACCCCTCCCCGTGAATACACACAGTCCCCGCACTGACCCCTCCCCGTGAATACACACAGTCTCCGCACTGACCCCTCCCCGTGAATACACACAGTCCCCGCAATGACCCCTCCCCGTGAATACACACAGTCCCGGCACCGACACCTCCCCGTAAATACACACAGTCCCCGCACCGAGCCCTCCCTGTGATCACACACAGTCCCTGCACTGACCCCTCCCCGTGAATACACACAGTCCCCGCAATGCCCCCTCCCCGTGAATACACACAGTCCCCGCACCGTCCCCTCCCCGTAAATACACACAGTCCCCAGACCAAACCCTCCCTGTGAATACTCACAGTCCCCGCACTGACCCCTCCCCGTCAATACACACAGATCCCACACTGACCCCTCCCCGTGAATACACACAGTCCCCGCACTGAACCCTCTCCGTGAATACACACAGTCCCCGCACCGACCCCTCCCCGTAAATACACACAGATCCTGCAACAACTCCGCCCCGTGAATACACACAGTCCCCGCACGACCCCTCCCTGAGAATACACACAGTTCCCGCACGGGCCCCTCCCCGTGAATACACACAGTCCCCGCACGACCCCTCCCTGTGAATACACACGGTCCCCGCAATGACCGCCCCCCCCCCGTGAATACACACAGTCCCTGCACAGAAACCTCCCCGCGATTAGACATAGTCCCCGAACTGACCCCTCCCCGTGAATACACACAGTCCCCGCAATGACCGCCACCCCGGGAATACACACAGTCCCCTCACTGACCCCTCCCCGTAAATTTACCCAGTCCCCACACCGACCCCCTCCCCGTGAATACACACAGTACCTGCACTGGCCCCTACCCGTGAATACACACAGTCCCTGCACAGACCCCTCCCCGTGAATACACACAGTCCCGGCACCGATCCCTACCCGTAAATACACACAGTCCCCGCACAGACCACTCCTCGTGAACATACACAGTCCCTGCACGGACCCCTCCCCGTGAATACACACAGTCCCCGCACCGTCCCCTCCCCGTGAATACACACAGTCCCTGCACAGACCCATTCCCGTGAATACACACAGTCTCCGCATTGACCCCTCCCCGTGAATACACACAGTCCCCGCACCGATCCCTCCCCGTGAATACACACAGTCCCCGCACCGACCCCTCCCCGTGAATATACACAGTCCACGCACCGACTCCTCCCTGTGAATACATATGATCCCCGCAACGAGTCCTCCCCATCAATACACACAGTACCCGCACGGTCCCCTCACCGTGAATACACACAGTCCCTGCACAGACCCCTCCCCGTGAATACACACAGTCCCCGCACTGACCCCTCCCCGTAAATACACACAGTCCCCACACCGACCCCATCCCTGTGAATACACACAGTACCCGCAATGACCCCTCCCCGTGAATACACACAGTCACGGCACCGATTCCTACCCGTAAATACACACAGTCCCCGCACAGACCCCTCCCCGTGAACACACACAGTCCCTGCACAGACCCCTCCCCGTGAATATACACAGTCCCTGCACAGACCCATTCCGTGAATACACACAGTCCCCGCACCATCCCCTCCCCGTAAATACACACAGTCCCGGCACCAATCCCTGCCCGTGAATACACACAGTCCCCGCAACGACCCCTCCCCGTGAATACACACTGTCCCTGCACCGACCCCTCCCCGTAAATACACACAGTCCCCGCACCGACCCCTCCCTGTGATCACACACTGTCCCTGCACTGACCCCTCCCCGTGAATACACACAGTCCCCGCAATGACCCCTCCCCGTGAATATACACAGTCCCCGCACCGTCCCCTCCCCGTGAATACACACAGTCCCCAGACCAAACCTTCCCCGTGAATACACACAGTCCCCGCAATGATCCCTCCCCGTGAATACACACAATCCCCGCACCGTCCCCTCCCCGTGAATACACACATTCCCCACATTGACCCCTCCCTGTGAATACACACATTCCACGCGCCGACCCCTCCCCGTAAATACACTCAGTCCCCGCACCGACCCCTCCCCGTGAATACAAACAGACCCCGCACCGACTCCTCCCCGTGAATACACACAGTCCCCGCACTGACCCCTCCCTGTGAATACACACAGTCCACGCAATTACCCCTCCCCGTGAATACACACAGTCCCCGAAATTACCCCTCCCCGTGAATACACACAGTCCCCGCAATTACCCCTCCCCGTGAATTCACACAGTCCCCGCAATGACCCCTCCCCGTGAACACACACAGTCCCGGCACCGACCCATTCCTGTGAATACACTCCGTCCCCGCACCGACCCCTCCCCGTGAATACACACAGTCCCTGCACTGACCCCTCCCTGTGAATACACACAGGCCCCGCACCGACCACTCCCCGTGAATACACACAGTCCCCGAACCGACCCCTCCCCGTGAATACACACAGTCTCCGAACCGACCCCTCCCCATGAATACACACAGTTCCCGCAATGACCCCTCCCCGTGAATACACACAGTCCCCGCACCGTCCCCTCACCGTGAATACACACAGTCCCCGCAACGACCCCTCCCCGTGAATACACACAGTCCCGGCACCGATCCCTCCCCGTGAATACACACAGTCCCTACACAGACACATTCCCGTGAATACACACAGTTCCCGCAATGACCCCTCCCTGTGAATACACACAGTCCCCGCAATGACCCCTCCCCGTGAATACACACAGTCCCGGCACCGACACCTCCCCGTAAATACACACAGTCCCCGCACCGACCCCTCCCTGTGATCACACACAGTCCCTGCACTGACCCCTCCCCGTGAATACACACAGTCCCCGCAATGACCCCTCCCCATGAATACACACAGTCCCCGCACCGTCCTCTCCCCGTAAATACACACAGTCCCCAGACCAAACCCTCCCTGTGAATACACACATTCTCCGCACTGACCCCTCCCCGTCAATACACACAGATCCCACACTGACCCCTCCCCGTGAATACACACAGTCCCTGCACTGAACCCTCTCCGTGAATACACACAGTCCCCGCACCGACCCCTCCCCGTGAATACACACAGATCTTGCAACAACTCCGCCCCGTGAATACACACAGTCCCCGCACGACCCCTCCCTGAGAATACACACAGTTCCCGCACAGGCCCCTCCCCGTGAATACACACAGTCCCCGCACGACCCCTCCCTGTGAATACACACGGTCCCAGCAATGACCGCCCCCCACCGTGAATACACACAGTCCCTGCACAGAAACCTCCCCGCGATTAGACATAGTCCCCGCACTGACCCCTCCCCGTGAATACACACAGTCCCCGCAATGACCGCCACCCTGGGAATACACACAGTCCCCTCACTGACCCCTCCCCGTGAATACACACAGTACCCGCACGGGCCCCTACCCGTGAATACACACAGTCCCCGCACGACCCCTCCCTGAGAATACACACAGTACCCGCACGGGCCCCTACCCGTGAATACACACAGTCCGTGCACAGACCCCTCCCCGTGAATACACACAGTCCCGGCACCGGTCCCTACCCGTAAATACACACAGTCCCCGCACAGACCACTCCCTGTGAACACACACAGTCCCTGCACTGACCCCTCCCCGTGAATGCACACAGTCCCCGCAACGACACCTCCCCGTGAATACACACAGTCCCTCCACGGACCCCTCCCCGTGAATACACACAGTCCCCGCACCGTCCCCTCCCCATGAATACACACAGTCCCTGCACAGACCCATTCCCGTGAATACCCACAGTTCCCGCAATGACCCCTCCCTGTGAATACACACAGTCTCCGCACTGACCCCTCCCCGTGAATACACACAGTCCCCTCAATGACCCCTCGCCGTGAATACACACAGTTCCCGCACCGATCCCTCCCCGTGAATACACACAGTCCCCGCACCGACCCCTCCCCGTGAATATACACAGTCCACGCACCGACTCCTCCCTGTGAATACATACAATCCCCGCAACGAGTCCTCCCCATCAATACACACAGTACCCGCACGGTCCCCTCACCGTGAATACACACAGTCCCTGGACAGACCCCTCCCCGTGAATACACACAGTCCCCGCACTGACCCCTCCCCGTAAATACACACAGTCCCCACACCGACCCCATCCCTGTGAATACACACAGTCCCCGCAATGACCCCTCCCCGTGAATACACACAGTCGCGGCACCGATTCCTACCCATAAATACACACAGTCCCCGCACAGACCCCTCCCCGTGAACACACACAGTCCCTGCACAGACCCCTCCCCGTGAATACACACAGTCCCTGCACAGACCCATTCCCGTGAATACACACAGTCCCCGCACCATCCCCTCCCCGTAAATACACACAGTCTCCGCACTGAGCCCTCCCCGTGAATACACACAGTCCCCGCAATGACCCCTCCCCGTGAATACACACAGTCCCGGCACCTATCCCTGCCCGTGAATACACACAGTCCCCGCAATGACCCCTCGCCGTAAATACACACAGTCCCCGCACCGACCGCTCCCTGTGATCACACACTGTCCCTGCACTGACCCCTCCCCGTGAATACACACAGTCCCCGCAATGACCCCTCCCCGTGAATACACACAGTCCCCGCACCGTCCCCTCCCCGTGAATACACACAGTCCCCAGACCAAACCCTCCCCGTGAATACACACAGTCCCCGCAATGACCCCTCCCCGTGAATACACACATTCCCCACATTGACCCCTCCATGTGAATACACACATTCCACGCGCCGACCCCTCCCCGTAAATACACTCAGTCCCCGCACCGACCCCTCCCCGTGAATACAAACAGACCCCCCACCGACTCCTCCCCGTGAATACACACAGTCCCCGCACTGACCCCTCCCTGTGAATACACACAGTCCACGCAATTACCCCTCCCCGTGAATACACACAGTCCCCGCAATTACCCCTCCCCATGAATACGCACAGTCCCCGCAATTACCCCTCCCCGTGAATACACACAGTCCCCGCAATGACCCCTCCCCGTGAACACACACAGTCCCGGCACCGACCCATTCCTGTGAATACACTCCGTCCCCGCACCGACCCCTCCCCGTGAATACACACAGTCCCTGCACTGACCCCTCCCTGTGAATACACACAGGCCCCGCACCGACCCCTCCCCGTGAATACACACAGTCCCCGAACCGACCCCTCCCCGTGAATACACACAGTCCCCGAACCGACCCCTCCCCATGAATACACACAGTTCCCGCAATGACCCCTCCCCGTGAATACACACAGTCCCCGCAACGACCCCTCCCCGTGAATACACACAGTCCCGGCACCGATCCCTCCCCGTGAATACACACAGTCCCTACACAGACACATTCCCGTGAATACACACAGTTCCCGCAATGACCCCTCCCCGTGAATACACACAGTCCCCGCAATGACCCCTCCCCGTGAATACACACAGTCCCGGCACCGACACCTCCCCGTAAATACACACAGTCCCCGCACCGACCCCTCCCTGTGACCACACACAGTCCCTGCACTGACCCCTCCCCGTGAATACACACAGTCCCCGCAATGACCCCTCCCCATGAATACACACAGTCACCGCACCGTCCCCTCCCCGTAAATACACACAGTCCTCAGACCAAACCCTCCCTGTGAATACACACAGTCTCCGCACTGACCCCTCCCCGTCAATACACACAGATCCCACACTGACCCCTCCCCGTGAATACACACAGTCCCCGCACTGAACCCTCTCCGTGAATACACACAGTCCCCGCACCGACCCCTCTCCGTGAATACACACAGATCCTGCAACAACTCCGCCCCGTGAATATACACAGTCCCCGCACGACCCCTCCCTGAGAATACACACAGTTCCCGCACGGGCCCCTCCCCGTGAATACACACAGTCCCCGCACGATCCCTCCCTGTGAATACACACGGTCCCCGCAATGACCGCCCCCCACCGTGAATACACACAGTCCCTGCACAGAAACCTCCCCGCGATTAGACATAGTCCCCGCACTGACCCCTCCCCGTGAATACACACAGTCCCCGCAATGACCGCCACCCCGGGAATACACACAGTCCCCTCACTGACCCCTCCCCGTGAATACACACAGTACCCGCACGGGCCCCTACCCGTGAATACACACAGTCCCTGCACAGACCCCTCCCCGTGAATACACACAGTCCCGGCACCGATCCCTACCCGTAAATACACACAGTCCCCGCACAGACCACTCCCCGTGAACACACACAGTCCCTGCACTGACCCCTCCCCGTGAATGCACACAGTCCCCGCAACGACACCTCCCCGTGAATACACACAGTCCCTGCACGGACCCCTCCCCGTGAATACACACAGTCCCCGCACCGTCCCCTCCCCATGAATACACACAGTCCCTGCACAGACCCATTCCCGTGAATACACACAGTTCCCGCAATGACCCCTCCCTGTGAATACACACAGTCCCCGCACTGACCCCTCCCCGTGAATACACACAGTCTCCGCACTGACCCCTCCCCGTGAATACACACAGTCCCCGCAATGACCCCTCGCCGTGAATACACACAGTCCCCGCACCGATCCCTCCCCGTGAATACACACAGTCCCCGCACCGACCCCTCCCCGTGAATATACACAGTCCCCGCACCGACTCCTCCCCGTGAATACATACAATCCCCGCAACGAGTCCTCCCCATCAATACACACAGTACCCGCACGGTCCCCTCACCGTGAATACACACAGTCCCCGCACTGACCCCTCCCCGTAAATACACACAGTCCCCACTCCGACCCCATCCCTGTGAATACACACAGTCCCCGCAATGACCCCTCCCCGTGAATACACACAGTCGCGGCACCGATTCCTACCCGTAAATACACACAGTCCCCGCACAGACCCCTCCCCGTGAACACACACAGTCCCTGCACAGACCCCTCCCCGTGAATACACACAGTCCCTGCACAGACCCATTCCCGTGAATACACACAGTCCCCGCACCATCCCCTCCCCGTAAATACACACAGTCTCCGCACTGACCCCTCCCCGTGAATACACACAGTCCCCGCAATGACCCCTCCCCGTGAATACACACAGTCCCGGCACCGATCCCCGCCCGTGAATACACACAATCCCCGCAACGACCCCTCCCCGTGAATACACACAGTCCCCGCACTGACCCCTCCCCGTAAATACACACAGTCCCCGCACCGTCCCCTCCCCGTGAATACACACAGTCCCCGCAATGACCCCTCCCTGTGCATACACACAGTCCCCGCAATTACCCCTCCCTGGGAATACACACAGTCCCTGCACTGACCCTACCCCTTGAATACACACAGTCCCCGCAATTACCCCTCCCTGTGAATACACACTGTCCCCGCAGCGGCCCCACCCCGAGAATACACTCCGTCCGCGCACCGACCCCTCCCCGTGAATACACACAGTCCCTGCACTGACCCCTCCCTGTGAATACACACAGGCCCCGCACCGACCCCTCCCCGTGAATATACACAGTCCCCGAACCGACCCCTCCCCGTGAATACACACAGTCCCCGAACCGACCCCTCCCCGTGAATACACACAGTCCCCGCACCGACCCCTCGCTGTGAATACGCACAGGCTCCGCACCGACCCCTCCCCGTGAATACACACAGTCCCCGAACTGACCCCTCGCCGTTAATACACACAGTCCCCACACCGACCCCTCCCCATGAATACACACAGTCCCCACACCGACCCCTCCCCTTGAAAAACACTGGCCCCGCACCTACCCCTCCCCGTGAATACACTGAGTCCCCGCACCGACCCCTCCCCGTGAGTACACACAGTCCCCGCACTGAGCCCTCCCCGTGAATACACACAGTACCCACACAGACCCCTCCCCGTTAATACACACAGTCCCCGCACCGACCCTTCCCTGTGAATACACACATTCCACGCGCCGACCACTCCGCATGAATACACACAGTCCCCGCACCGATCCCTCCCCGTGAATACACTCAGTCCCCGCATCGACCCCTCCCTGTGTATACAAACAGACCCCGCACCGACCCCTCCCCGTAAATACACACAGAACCCGCACCGACCCCTCCCTGTGATCTCACACTGTCCCTACACTGACCCCTCCCCGTGAATACACACAGTCCCCGCAATGACCCCTCCCCGTGAATACACACAGTCCCCGCACCGTCCCCTCCCCGTGCATACACACAGTCCCCAGACCAAACCCTCCCTGTGAATACACACAGTCCACGCAATGACCCCTCCCCGTGCATACACACAGTCCCCGCACCGTCCCCTCCCCGTGAATACACACAGTCCCCAGACCAAACCCTCCCCGTGAATACACACAGTTCCCGCAATGACCCCTCCCCGTGAATACACACAGTCCCCGCACTGACCCCTCCCCGTGAATACACACAGTCCCCGCACCGTCCCCTCCCCGTAAATACACACAGTCCCCAGACCAAACCCTCCCTGTGAATACACACAGTCCCCGCACTGACCCCTCCCCGTCAATACACACAGATCCCACACTGACCCCTCCCCGTGAATACACACAATCCCCGCACCGACCCCTCCCCGTGAATACACACAGATCCCGCAACAACCCCGCCCCGTGAATACACACAGTCCCCGCACCGACCATTCCCTGTGAATACACACAGTACCCGCACGGGCCCCTCCCCCTGAATACACACAGTCCCTTCACAGAACCCTCCCCGCGAATAGACACAGTCCCCGCACTGACCCCTACCCGTGAATACGCACAGTCCCTGCAATGACCGCTCCCCCGGGATTACACACAGTCCCCGCAATTACCCCTCCCCGTAAATACACACAGTCCCCGCAATTACCCCTCCCCGTGAATACACACAGTCCCCGCAATTACCCCTCCCCGGGAATACACACAGTCCCCGCACTGACCCCTCCCCGTGAATACACACAGTCCCCGCAATTACCCCTCCCTGTGAATACACACAGTCCCCGCACCGGCCCCACCCCGAGAATACACTCCGTCCCCGTACCGACCCCTCCCCGTGATTACACACAGTCCCTGCACTGACCCCTCCCTGTGAATACACACAAGCCCCGCACCGACCCCTCCCCGTGAATATACACAGTCCCCGAACCGACCCCTCCCCGTGATTACACACAGTCCCTGCACTGACCCCTCCCTGTGAATACACACAATCCCCGAACCGAACCCACCCCGTGAATACACACAGTCCCCGCACCGACCCCTCGCTGTGAATACACACAGGCCCCGCACCGACCCCTCCCCGTGAATACACACAGTCCCCGCACCGACCCCTCGCTGTGAATACACACAGTCTCCACACAGACCCCTCCCCGTGAATACACACAGTCCCCGCACCGACCCTTCCCTGTGAATACACACATTCCATGCGCCGACCCCTCCGCGTGAATACACACAGTCCCCGCACCGACCCCTCCCCGTGAATACACTCAGTCCCCGCATCGACCCCTCCCCGTGTATACAAACAGACCCCGCACCGACTCCTCCCCGTGAATACACACAGTCCCTGCACTGACCCCTCCCCGTGAATACACAGAGTCCCAGCACTGATCCCTCCCGATGAATACACACAGTACCCGCACAGGCCCCTCCCCGTAAATACACACAGTCCCTGCACAGACCCCTCCCCGTGAATACACACAATCCCCGCACTGACTCCTCCCCGTGAATACACACAGTCCCCGCACTGACCCCTCCCCGTTATTACACACAGTCCCGGCACCGATCCCTACCCGTGAATACATACAGTACCCGCACGGGCCCCTCCACGTAAATACACACAGTCCCCGCACAGACCACTCCCCATGAACACACACAGTCCCTGCACTGACCCCTCCACGTGAATGCACACAGTCCCCGCAACGACACCTCCACGTGAATACACACAGTCCCTGCACTGACCCCTCCCCGTGAATACACACAGTTCCCGCAATGACCCCTCCCCGTGAATACACACAGTCCCTGCACCGTCCCCTCCCCGTGAATACACACAGTCTCCGCACTGACCCCTCCCCGTGAATACACACAGTCCCCGCAATGACCCCTCCCCGTGAATACACACAGTCCCTACACAGACCCATTCCCGTGAATACACACAGTTCCCGCAATGACCCCTCCCCGTGAATACACACAGTCTCCGCACTGACCCCTCCCCGTGAATACACACAGTCCCCGCAATGACCCCTCCCCGTGAATACACACAGTCCCGGCACCGACCCCTCCCCGTAAATACACACAGTCCCCGCACCGACCCCTCCCTGTGATCACACACAGTCCCTGCACTGACCCCTCCCCGTGAATACACACAGTCCCCGCAATGACCCCTCCCCGTGAATACACACAGTCCCCAGACCAAACCCTCCCTGTGAACACACACAGTCCCCGCACTGACCCCTCCCCGTCAATACACACAGATCCCACACTGACCCCTCCCCGTGAATACACACAGTCCCCGCACTGAACCCTCCCCGTGAATACACACAGTCCCCGCACCGACCCCTCCCCGTGAATACACAGAGATCCTGCAACAACTCCGCCCCGTGAATACACACAGGCCCTGCACGACCCCTACCTGTGAATACACACAGTTCCCGCACGGGCCCCTCCCCGTGAATACACACGGTCCCCGCAATGACCGCCCCCCCCCCGTGAATACACACAGTCCCTGCACAGAACCCTCCCTGCGATTAGACACAGTCCCCGCACTGACCCCTCCCCGTGAATACACACAGTTCCCGCAATGACCGCCACCCCGGGAATACACACAGTCCCCGCACTGACCCCTCCCCGTGAATACACACAATACCCGCACGGGCCCCTCCCCGTGAATACACACAGTCCCTGCACAGACCCCTCCCCGTGAATACACACAGTCCCCGCACTGACCCCTCTCCGTGAAAACACAGTCCCCGCAATGACCGCCCACCCTTGAATACACACAGTCCCCGCACTGACTCCTCCCGGTGAATACACACAGTCCCCGCACTGACTCCTCTCCGTGAATACACACAGTCCCGGCACCGATCCTACTCGTAAATACACACAGTCCCCGCACAGACCACTCCCCGTGAACACACACAGTCCCTGCACTGACCCCTCCCCGTGAATGCACACAGTCCCCGCAACGACACCTCCCCGTGAATACACACAGTCCCTGCACTGACTCCTCCCCGTGAATACACACAGTTCCCGTAATGACCCCTCCCCGTGAATACACACAGTCCCCGCACCGTCCCCTCCCCGTGAATACACACAGTCCCTGCACAGACACATTCCCGTGAATACACACAGTTCCCGCAATCACCCCTCCCCGTGAATACACACAGTCCCCGCACTGACCACTCCCCGTGAATACACACAGTCTCCGCACTGACCCCTCCCCGTGAATACACACAATCCCCGCAATGATCCCTCCCCGTGAATACACACAGTCCCTGCACAGACCCATTCCCGTGAATACACACAGTTCCCGCAATCACCCCTTCCCGTGAATACACACAGTCCCCGCACTGACCCCTCCCCATGAATACACACAGTCTCCGCACTGACCCCTCCCCATGAATACACACAATCCCCGCAATGACCCCTCCCCGTGAATACACACAGTCCCGGCACCGACCCCTCCCCGTAAATACACACAGTCCCCGCACTGACCCCTCCCTGTGATCACACACAGTCTCTGCACTGACCCCTCCACGTGAATACACACAGTCCCCGCAATGACGCCTCCCCGTGAATACACACAGTCCCCGCACCGTCCCCTCCCCGTAAATACACAGTCCCCGCACCAAACCCTCCCTGTGAATACACACAGTCCCCGCACTGACCCCTCCCCGTCAATACACACAGATCCCACACTGACCCCTCCCCGTGAATACACACAGTCCCCGCACTGAACCCTCCCCATGAATACACACAGTCCCCGCACCGACCCCTCCACGTGAATACACACAGATCCCGCAACAACTCCGCCCCGTGAATACACACAGTCCCCGCACGACCCCACCCTGTGAATACACACAGTTCCTGCACGGGCCCCTCCCCGTGAATACACACAGTCCCCGCAATGACCGCCCCCCCCGTGAATACACACAGTCCCTGCACAGAACCCTCACCGCGATTAGACACAGTCCCCGCACTGACCCCACCCCGTGAATACACACAGTCTCCGCAATGACCGCCCCCCCGTGAATACACACAGTCCCCGCACCGACCCCTCCCCGTGAACACAGTCCCTGCAATGATCCCTCCCTGTAAATACACACAGTCCCCGCACCGACCCCTCCCCGTGAACACACAGTCCCCGCACTTACACATCCCCGTGAATACACACAGTCCCCGCAATGACCGCCCCCCCCGTGAATACACACAGTCCCCGCACCGACCCCTCCCCGTGAACACAGTCCCTGCAATGATCCCTCGCCGTAAATACACACAGTCCCGGCACCGACCCCTCCCCGTAAATACACACAGTCCCCGCACCGACCCCTCCCCGTGAACACACAGTCCCCGCACTTACACCTCCCCGTGAATACACACAGTCCCCGCAATGACCCCTCCCCGTGAATACACACAGTCCCTGCACCGACCCCTCCCCGTGAACACACACAGTCCCTGCACTGACCCCTCCCCGTGAATACACACAGTCCCCGCAATGACCGCCCCCCCCGTGAATACACACAGTCCCCGCACTGTCCCCTCCCCGTGAATACACACTGTCCCCGCAATGACCCCTCCCCGTGAATATACACTGTCCCCGCACTGACCCCTCCCCGTGAATTCACACAGTCCCCGCACCATCCCCTCCCCGTAAATACACACAGTCCCCAGACGAAACCCTCCCTGTGAATACACACAGACCCGCACTGACCCCTCCCCGTGAATACACACAGTCCCCGCACCGACCCCTCCCCGTGAATACACACAGTCCCTGCACTGACCCCTCCCCGTGAATACACACAGTTCCCGCAATGACCCCTCCCTGTGAATACACACAGTCCCCGCACCGTCCCCTCCCCGTGAATACACACAGTCTCCGCACTGACCCCTCCCCGTGAATACACACAGTCCCCGCAATGACCCCTCCCCGTGAATACACACAGTCCCTACACAGACCCATTCCCTTGAATACACACAGTTCCCGCAATAACCCCTCCCCGTGAATACACACAGTCTCCGCACTGACCCCTCCCCGTGAATACACACAGTCCCCGCAATGACCCCTCCCCGTGAATACACACAGTCCCGGCACCGACCCCTCCCCGTAAATACACACAGTCCCCGCACCGACCCCTCCCTGTGATCACACACAGTCCCCGCAATGACCCCTCCCCGTGAATACACACAGTCCCGGCACCGATCCCCACCCGTAAATACACACAGTCCCCGCACTGACCACTCCCCGTGAACACACACAGTCCCTGCACAGACCACTCCCCGCGAATGCACACAGTCCCCGCAATGACACCTCCCCGTGAATACACACAGTCCCTGCACTGACCCCTCCCCGTGAATACACACAGTCCCCGCAATGACCCCTCGCCGTGAATACACACAGTCCCGGCACCGACCCCTCCCCGTAAATACACACAGTCCCCGCACCGACCCCTCCCTGTGATCACACACAGTCCCCGCACTGACCCCTCCCCGTCAATACACACAGATCCCACACTGACCCCTCACCGTGAATACACACAGTCCCCGCACTGAACCCTCCCCGTGAATACACACAGTCCCCGCACCGACCCCTCCCCGTGAATACACACAGATCCTGCAACAACTCCGCCCCGTGAATACACACAGGCCCTGCACGACCCCTACCTGTGAATACACACAGTTCCCGCACGGGCCCCTCCCCGTGAATACACACGGTCCCCGCAATGACCGCCCCCCCCCCGTGAATACACACAGTCCCTGCACAGAACCCTCCCTGCGATTAGACACAGTCCCCGCACTGACCCCTCCCCGTGAATACACACAGTCCCCGCAATGACCGCCACCCCGGGAATACACACAGTCCCCGCACTGACCCCTCCCCGTGAATACACACGATACCCGCACGGGCCCCTCCCCATGAATACACACAGTCCCTGCACAGACCCCTCCCCGTGAATACACACAGTCCCCGCACTGACCCCTCTCCGTTAAAACACACAGTCCCCGCAATGACCGCCCACCCTTGAATACACAGTCCCCGCCCTGACTCCTCCCGGTGAATACACACAGTCCCCGCACTGACTCCTCTCCGTGAATACACACAGTCCCGGCACCGATCCTACTCGTAAATACACACAGTCGCCGCACAGACCACTCCCCGTGAACACACACAGTCCCTGCACTGACCCCTCCCCGTGAATGCACACAATCCCCGCAACGACACCTCCCCGTGAATACACACAGTCCCTGCACTGACTCCTCCCCGTGAATACACACAGTTCCCGTAATGACCCCTCCCCATGAATACACACAGTCCCCGCACCGTCCCCTCCCCGTGAATACACACAGTCCCTGCACAGACCCATTCCCGTGAATACACACAGTTCCCGCAATCACCCCTCCCCGTGAATACACACAGTCCCCGCACTGACCACTCCCCGTGAATACACACAGTCTCCGCACTGACCCCTCCCCGTGAATACACACAATCCCCGCAATGATCCCTCCCCGTGAATACACACAGTCCCTGCACAGACCCATTCCCGTGAATACACACAGTTCCCGCAATCACCCCTCCCCGTGAATACACACAGTCCCCGCACTGACCCCTCCCCGTGAATACACACAGTCTCCGCACTGACCCCTCCCCATGAATACACACAATCCCCGCAATGACCCCTCCCTGTGAATACACACAGTCCCGGCACCGACCCCTCCCCGTAAATACACACAGTCCCCGCACTGACCCCTCCCTGTGATCACACACAGTCCCTGCACTGACCCCTCCCCGTGAATACACACAGTCCCCGCAATGACCCCTCCCCGTGAATACACACAGTATCCGCACCGTCCCCTCCCCGTAAATACACACAGTCCCCAGACCAAACCCTCCCTGTGAATACACACAGTCCCCGCACTGACCCCTCCCCGTCAATACACACAGATTCCACATTGACCCCTTCCCGTGAATACACACAGTCCCCGCACTGAACCCTCCCCATGAATACACACAGTCCCCGCACCGACCCCTCCACGTGAATACACACATATCCCGCAACAACTCCGCCCCGTGAATACACACAGTCCCCGCACGACCCCACCCTGTGAATACACACAGTACCTGCACGGGCCCCTCCCCGTGAATACACACATTCCCCGCAATGACCGCCCCCCCCCGTGAATACACACAGTCCCTGCACAGAACCCTCATCGCGATTAGACACAGTCCCCGCACTGACCCCACCCCGTGAATACACACAGTCCCCGCAATGACCGCCCCCCCCGTGAATACACACAGTCCCCGCACCGACCCCTCCCCGTGAACACAGTCCCTGCAATGATCCCTCCCCGTAAATACACACAGTCCCGGCACCGACCCCTCCCCGTAAATACACACAGTCCCCGCACCGACCCCTCCCCGTGAACACACAGTCCCCGCACTTACACCTCCCCGTGAATACACACAGTCCCCGCAATGACCCCTCCCCGTGAATACACACAGTCCCTGCACCGACCCCTCCCCGTGAACACACACAGTCCCTGCACTGACCCCTCCCCGTGAATACACACAGTCCCCGCAATGACCCCTCCCCGTGAATATACACTGTCCCCGCACTGACCCCTCCCCGTGAATTCACACAGTCCCCGCACCATCCCCTCCCCGTAAATACACACAGTCCCCAGACGAAACCCTCCCCGTGAATACACACAGTCCCTGCACCGACCCCTCCCCGTGAATACACACAGTCCCTGCACTGACCCCTCCCCGTAAATACACACAGTCCCCGCACTGACCCCTCTCCGTGAATACACACAGTCCCTGCACTGACTCCTCCCCGTGAATACACACAGTTCCCGTAATGACCCCTCCCCATGAATACACACAGTCCCCGCACCGTCCCCTCCCCGTGAATACACACAGTCCCTGCACAGACCCATTCCCGTGAATACACACAGTTCCCGCAATCACCCCTCCCCGTGAATACACACAGTCCCCGCACTGACCACTCCCCGTGAATACACACAGTCTCCGCACTGACCCCTCCCCGTGAATACACACAATCCCCGCAATGATCCCTCCCCGTGAATACACACAGTCCCTGCACAGACCCATTCCCGTGAATACACACAGTTCCCGCAATCACCCCTCCCCGTGAATACACACAGTCCCCGCACTGACCCCTCCCCGTGAATACACACAGTCTCCGCACTGACCCCTCCCCATGAATACACACAATCCCCGCAATGACCCCTCCCCGTGAATACACACAGTCCCGGCACCGACCCCTCCCCGTAAATACACACAGTCCCCGCACTGACCCCTCCCTGTGATCACACACAGTCTCTGCACTGACCCCTCCACGTGAATACACACAGTCCCCGCAATGACGCCTCCCCGTGAATACACACAGTCCCCGCACCGTCCCCTCCCCGTAAATACACAGTCCCCGCACCAAACCCTCCCTGTGAATACACACAGTCCCCGCACTGACCCCTCCCCGTCAATACACACAGATCCCACACTGACCCCTCCCCGTGAATACACACAGTCCCCGCACTGAACCCTCCCCATGAATACACACAGTCCCCGCACCGACCCCTCCACGTGAATACACACAGATCCCGCAACAACTCCGCCCCGTGAATACACACAGTCCCCGCACGACCCCACCCTGTGAATACACACAGTTCCTGCACGGGCCCCTCCCCGTGAATACACACAGTCCCCGCAATGACCGCCCCCCCCGTGAATACACACAGTCCCTGCACAGAACCCTCACCGCGATTAGACACAGTCCCCGCACTGACCCCACCCCGTGAATACACACAGTCTCCGCAATGACCGCCCCCCCGTGAATACACACAGTCCCCGCACCGACCCCTCCCCGTGAACACAGTCCCTGCAATGATCCCTCCCTGTAAATACACACAGTCCCCGCACCGACCCCTCCCCGTGAACACACAGTCCCCGCACTTACACATCCCCGTGAATACACACAGTCCCCGCAATGACCGCCCCCCCCGTGAATACACACAGTCCCCGCACCGACCCCTCCCCGTGAACACAGTCCCTGCAATGATCCCTCCCCGTAAATACACACAGTCCCGGCACCGACCCCTCCCCGTAAATACACACAGTCCCTGCACCGACCCCTCCCCGTGAACACACAGTCCCCGCACTTACACCTCCCCGTGAATACACACAGTCCCCGCAATGACCCCTCCCCGTGAATACACACAGTCCCTGCACCGACCCCTCCCCGTGAACACACACAGTCCCTGCACTGACCCCTCCCCGTGAATACACACAGTCCCCGCAATGACCGCCCCCCCCGTGAATACACACAGTCCCCGCACTGTCCCCTCCCCGTGAATACACACTGTCCCCGCAATGACCCCTCCCCGTGAATATACACTGTCCCCGCACTGACCCCTCCCCGTGAATTCACACAGTCCCCGCACCATCCCCTCCCCGTAAATACACACAGTCCCCAGACGAAACCCTCCCTGTGAATACACACAGACCCGCACTGACCCCTCCCCGTGAATACACACAGTCCCCGCACCGACCCCTCCCCGTGAATACACACAGTCCCTGCACTGACCCCTCCCCGTGAATACACACAGTTCCCGCAATGACCCCTCCCTGTGAATACACACAGTCCCCGCACCGTCCCCTCCCCGTGAATACACACAGTCTCCGCACTGACCCCTCCCCGTGAATACACACAGTCCCCGCAATGACCCCTCCCCGTGAATACACACAGTCCCTACACAGACCCATTCCCTTGAATACACACAGTTCCCGCAATAACCCCTCCCCGTGAATACACACAGTCTCCGCACTGACCCCTCCCCGTGAATACACACAGTCCCCGCAATGACCCCTCCCCGTGAATACACACAGTCCCGGCACCGACCCCTCCCCGTAAATACACACAGTCCCCGCACCGACCCCTCCCTGTGATCACACACAGTCCCCGCAATGACCCCTCCCCGTGAATACACACAGTCCCGGCACCGATCCCCACCCGTAAATACACACAGTCCCCGCACTGACCACTCCCCGTGAACACACACAGTCCCTGCACAGACCACTCCCCGTGAATGCGCACAGTCCCCGCAATGACACCTCCCCGTGAATACACACAGTCCCTGCACTGACCCCTCCCCGTGAATACACACAGTCCCCGCAATGACCCCTCGCCGTGAATACACACAGTCCCGGCACCGACCCCTCCCCGTAAATACACACAGTCCCCGCACCGACCCCTCCCTGTGATCACACACAGTCCCCGCACTGACCCCTCCCCGTCAATACACACAGATCCCACACTGACCCCTCACCGTGAATACACACAGTCCCCGCACTGAACCCTCCCCGTGAATACACACAGTCCCCGCACCGACCCCTCCCCGTGAATACACACAGATCCTGCAACAACTCCGCCCCGTGAATACACACAGGCCCTGCACGACCCCTACCTGTGAATACACACAGTTCCCGCACGGGCCCCTCCCCGTGAATACACACGGTCCCCGCAATGACCGCCCCCCCCCCGTGAATACACACAGTCCCTGCACAGAACCCTCCCTGCGATTAGACACAGTCCCCGCACTGACCCCTCCCCGTGAATACACACAGTCCCCGCAATGACCGCCACCCCGGGAATACACACAGTCCCCGCACTGACCCCTCCCCGTGAATACACACGATACCCGCACGGGCCCCTCCCCATGAATACACACAGTCCCTGCACAGACCCCTCCCCGTGAATACACACAGTCCCCGCACTGACCCCTCTCCGTTAAAACACACAGTCCCCGCAATGACCGCCCACCCTTGAATACACAGTCCCCGCCCTGACTCCTCCCGGTGAATACACACAGTCCCCGCACTGACTCCTCTCCGTGAATACACACAGTCCCGGCACCGATCCTACTCGTAAATACACACAGTCGCCGCACAGACCACTCCCCGTGAACACACACAGTCCCTGCACTGACCCCTCCCCGTGAATGCACACAATCCCCGCAACGACACCTCCCCGTGAATACACACAGTCCCTGCACTGACTCCTCCCCGTGAATACACACAGTTCCCGTAATGACCCCTCCCCATGAATACACACAGTCCCCGCACCGTCCCCTCCCCGTGAATACACACAGTCCCTGCACAGACCCATTCCCGTGAATACACACAGTTCCCGCAATCACCCCTCCCCGTGAATACACACAGTCCCCGCACTGACCACTCCCCGTGAATACACACAGTCTCCGCACTGACCCCTCCCCGTGAATACACACAATCCCCGCAATGATCCCTCCCCGTGAATACACACAGTCCCTGCACAGACCCATTCCCGTGAATACACACAGTTCCCGCAATCACCCCTCCCCGTGAATACACACAGTCCCCGCACTGACCCCTCCCCGTGAATACACACAGTCTCCGCACTGACCCCTCCCCATGAATACACACAATCCCCGCAATGACCCCTCCCTGTGAATACACACAGTCCCGGCACCGACCCCTCCCCGTAAATACACACAGTCCCCGCACTGACCCCTCCCTGTGATCACACACAGTCCCTGCACTGACCCCTCCCCGTGAATACACACAGTCCCCGCAATGACCCCTCCCCGTGAATACACACAGTATCCGCACCGTCCCCTCCCCGTAAATACACACAGTCCCCAGACCAAACCCTCCCTGTGAATACACACAGTCCCCGCACTGACCCCTCCCCGTCAATACACACAGATTCCACATTGACCCCTTCCCGTGAATACACACAGTCCCCGCACTGAACCCTCCCCATGAATACACACAGTCCCCGCACCGACCCCTCCACGTGAATACACACATATCCCGCAACAACTCCGCCCCGTGAATACACACAGTCCCCGCACGACCCCACCCTGTGAATACACACAGTACCTGCACGGGCCCCTCCCCGTGAATACACACATTCCCCGCAATGACCGCCCCCCCCGTGAATACACACAGTCCCTGCACAGAACCCTCATCGCGATTAGACACAGTCCCCGCACTGACCCCACCCCGTGAATACACACAGTCCCCGCAATGACCGCCCCCCCCGTGAATACACACAGTCCCCGCACCGACCCCTCCCCGTGAACACAGTCCCTGCAATGATCCCTCCCCGTAAATACACACAGTCCCGGCACCGACCCCTCCCCGTAAATACACACAGTCCCCGCACCGACCTCTCCCCGTGAACACACAGTCCCCGCACTTACACCTCCCCGTGAATACACACAGTCCCCGCAATGACCCCTCCCCGTGAATAGACACAGTCCCTGCACCGACCCCTCCCCGTGAACACACACAGTCCCTGCACTGACCCCTCCCCGTGAATACACACAGTCCCCGCAATGACCCCTCCCCGTGAATATACACTGTCCCCGCACTGACCCCTCCCCGTGAATTCACACAGTCCCCGCACCATCCCCTCCCCGTAAATACACACAGTCCCCAGACGAAACCCTCCCCGTGAATACACACAGTCCCTGCACCGACCCCTCCCCGTGAATACACACAGTCCCTGCACTGACCCCTCCCCGTAAATACACACAGTCCCCGCACTGACCCCTCTCCGTGAATACACACAGTCCCTGCACTGACTCCTCCCCGTGAATACACACAGTTCCCGTAATGACCCCTCCCCATGAATACACACAGTCCCCGCACCGTCCCCTCCCCGTAAATACACACAGTCCCCAGACGAAACCCTCCCTGTGAATACACACAGACCCGCACTGACCCCTCCCCGTGAATACACACAGTCCCTGCACCGACCCCTCCCCGTGAATACACACAGTCCCTGCACTGACCCCTCCCCGTAAATACACACAGTCCCCGCACTGACCCCTCTCCGTGAAAACACACAGTCCCTGCAATGACCGCCCACCCTGAATACACACAGTCCCCGCACTGACCCCTCCCCGTGAATACACACAGTCCCCGCACTGACCCCTCTCCGTGAATACACACAGTCCCCGCAATGACCCCTCCCCGTGAATACACACAGTCCCGGCACCGATCTCCACCCGCAAATACACACAGTCCCCGCACAAACCACTCCCCGTGAACACACACAGTCCCTGCACTGACCACTCCCCGTGAATACACACAGTCCCTGCACTGACCCCTCCCCGTGAATACACACAGTCCCCGCAATGACCCCTCCCCGTGAATACACACAGTCCCGGCACCGATCCCTCCCCGTGAATACACACAGTCCCCGCAACGACCCCTCCCCGTGAATACACACAGTCCCGGCACCGACCCCTCCCCGTGAATACACACAGTCCCCGCACCGACCCCTCCCTGTGATCACACACAGTCCCTGCACTGACCCCTCCCCGTGAATACACACAGTCCCCGCAATGACCCCTCCCCGTGAATACACACAGTCCCCGTACCGTCCCCTCCCCGTAAATACACACAGTCCCCAGACCAAACCCTCCCCGTGAATACACACAGTCCCCGCAATGACCCCTCCCCGTGAATACACACAGTCCCCGCAATGACCCCTCCCCGTGAATACACACAGTCCCCGCACCGACCCCGCCCCGTGAACACACACAGTCCCTGCACTGACCCCTCCCCGTGAATACACACAGTCCCCGCAATGACCGCCCCCCCCCGTGAATACACACAGTCCCCGCACTGTCCACTCCCAGTGAATACACACAGTCCCCGCAATGTCCGCCCCCCCCCGTGAATACACACAGTCCCCGCACTGTCCCCTCCCCGTGAATACACACAGTCCCGGCACCGACCCCTCCCTGTAAATACACACAGTACCCGGACTGGCCCCTCCCCGTGAAGACACACAGTTCCTGCACTGACCCCTCCCCGTGAATACACACAGTCCCCGCAATGACAGCACCCCCCCGTGAATACACACAGTCCCCGCACTGACCCCTCCCCGTGAATACACACAGACCCCGCAATGACCCCTCCCCGTGAATCCACACAGTCCCGGCACCGAGCCCTCCCCGTAAATACACACAGTCCCCGCACCGACCCCTCCCCCTGAACACACACAGTCCCTGCACTGGCCCCTCCCCGTGAATACACACAGTCCCCGCAATCACCCCTCCCCGTGAATACACACAGTACACGCACCGACCCCACCCCGAGAATACACTCAGTCCTCGCACCGACCCCTCGCTGTGAATACACATAGTCCCCGCGCCGACATCTCCCCGTGAATACATACAGTCCCCATAACGACCCTGCCCCGAGAATACACACAGTCCCCGCACCGACCCCACCCCGTGAATACGCACAGTCCCCGCACCGACCCTCCCCGTGAATACACACAGTCCCCATAACGACCCTGCCCCGAGAATACACACAGTACCCGCACCGACCCCACCCCGTGAATACACACAGTCCCCGCACCGACCCTCCCCGTGAATACACACAGTCCCCGCAGCGACCTCTCCCCGTGAATACACACAGTCCCCATAACGACCCTGCCCCGAGAATACACACAGTACCCGCACCGACCCCACCCCGTGAATACACACAGTCCCCGCACCGACCCTCCCCGTGAATACACACAGTCCCCGCAGCGACCTCTCCCCGTGAATACACAAAGTCCCCGCACTGACCCCTCACCGTGAATACACACAGTCCCCGCAGCGACCTCTCCCCATGAATACACAAAGTCCCCGCACTGACCCCTCACCATGAATACACACAGTCCCCGCACCGACCCTCCCCGTGAATACACACAGTTCCCGCAACGACCTCTCCCCGTAAATACACACAATTCCTGCACCGAACCCTCCCTGTGAATGCACACAGACCCCACACCGACCCCTCCCCGTAAATACACACAATCCCCGCACCGAACCCTCCCTGTGAATACACACAGTCCCTGCACTGACCCCTCCCCGTGAATACACACAGCCCCCGCCCCGATCCCTCCCCGTGAATACACACAGTCCCTGCACTGACCCCTCCCCGTGAATACACACAGTCCCCGCAATGACCCCTCCCCGTGAATACACACAGTCCCCGTACCGTCCGCTCCCCGTAAATACACACAGTCCCCAGACCAAACCCTCCCCGTGAATACACACAGTCCCCGCACTGAACCCTCCCCGTGAATACACACAGTTCCCGCACCGACCCCTCCCCGTGAATACACACAGAGCCTGCAACAACCCCGCCCTGTGAATACACACAGTGCCCGTACCGTCCCCTCCCCGTAAATACACACAGTCCCCAGACCAAACCCACCCCGTGAATACACACAGTCCCCGCACTGAACCCTCCCCGTGAATACACACAGTCCCCGTACCGTCCCCTCCCCGTAAATACACACAGTCCCCAGACCAAACCCACCCCGTGAATACACACAGTCCCCGCACGGAACCCTCCCTGTGAATACACACAGTCACTGCACTGACCCCTCCCCGTTAAAACAAACTGTCCCCGCAACGACCCCTCCCCGCGAATACACACTGTCCCCGCACCGACCACTCCCTGAGAATACGCCCAGTACACGGACCGACCCCTTCCCGTGAGCACACACAGTCCCCGAACCGACCCCTCACCGTGAATACACACAGTCCCCGCAACAACCCCTCCCCGCGAATACACACAGTGCCCACACCGACCCCTCCCCGAGAATACACACAGTCCCCGCAACAACCCCTCCCCGCGAATACACACAGTGCCTGTACCGACCCCTCCCCGTGAATACGCACAGTCCCCGCACCGACCCCTCACCGTGAGTACGCACAGTCCCCGCACTGACCCCTCCCCGTGAATACACACAGTCCCCGCACCGACCCGTCCCGGTGAGTACACACAGTCCCCGCACCGACCCCACGCCGTTAATACACACAATCCCCACACCGACCCCTCCCCGTGAATACACTGAGTCCCCGCACCGACCCCTCCCCCTGAATACACACAGTCCCCACACCGACCCCTCCCCGTGAATACACACAATCCCCGCAACGAGCCCTCCCCATGAATACACACAGTCCCCGCACCGACCCCTCCCCATGAATACACACAGTCCCCGCACCGACCCCTCCCCGTGAACACACACAGTCCCTGCACTGACCCCTCCCCATGAATACACACAGTCCTGGCACCGATCCCTCCCCGTGAATACACACAGTAACCGCACGGGCCCTTCCCCGTGAATATACACAGTCCCTGCACAGACCACTCCCCGTGAATACACACAGTCCCCGCACTGAACCCTCTCTGTGAATACACACAGTCCCCGCAATGACCGCACCCCCCTTGAATACACACAGTCCCCGCACTGACCCCTCCCCGTGAATACACACAGTCCCGGCACCTATTCCTACCCGTAAATACACACAGTCCCCGCACAGACCCCTTCCCGTGAACACACACAGTCCCTGCACTGACCCCTCCCCGTGAATACACACAGTCCCTGCACAGACCCATTCCCGTGAATACACACAGTTCCCGCAATGACCCCTCCCCGTGAATACACACAGTCCCCGCACCATCCCCTCCCCGTGACTACACACAGTCTCCGCACTGACCCCTCCCCGTGAATACACACAGTCCCCGCAATGACCCCTCCCCGTGAATACACACAGTCCCGGCACCGATCCCTGCCCGTGAATACACACAGTCCCCGCAACGACCCCTCCCCGTGAATACACACAGTCCCGGCACCGACCGCTCCCCGTAAATACACACAGTCCCCGCACCGACCCCTCCCTGTGATCACACACAGTCCCTGCACTGACCCCTCCCCGTGAATACACACAGTCCCCGCAATGACCCCTCCCCGTGAATACACACAGTCCCAGTACCGTCCCCTCCCCGTAAATACACACACTCCCCAGACTAAACCCTCCCCGTGAATACACACAGTCCCCGCACTGAACCCTCCCCGTGAATACACACAGTTCCCGCACCGACCCCTCCCCGTGAATACACACAGAGCCCGCAACAACCCCGCCTTGTGAATACACACAGTGCCCACACCAACCGATCCCTGTGAATACACACAGTCCCCGCAATGACCCCTCCCCGTGAATACACACAGTCCCGGCACCAATCGCTAACCGTAAATACACACAGTCCCCGCACAGACCCCTCCCCGTGAACACACACAGTCCCTGCACTGACCCCTCCCCGTGAATACACACAGTCCCTGCACAGACCCATTCCCGTGAATACACACAGTTCCCGCAATGACCCCTCCCCGTGAATACACACAGTCCCCGCACCGTCCCCTCCCCGTGAATACACACAGTCTCCGCACTGACCACTCCACGTGAATACACACATTCCCCGCAATGACCCCTCCCCGTGAATACACACAGTCCCCGCACCGATCCCTCCCCGTGAATACACACATTCCCCGCAACGACCCCTCCCCGTGAATACACACAGTCCCTGCACCGACCCCTCCCCATAAATACACACAGTCCCCACACCGACCCCTCCCTGTGATCACACACTGTCCCTGCACTGACCCATTCCCGTGAATACACACAGTTCCCGCAATGACCCCTCCCCGTGAATACACACAGTCCCCGCACCGTCCCCTCCCCGTGAATACACACAGTCTCCGCACTGACCACTCCACGTGAATACACACATTCCCCGCAATGACCCCTCCCCGTGAATACACACAGTCCCCGCACCGATCCCTCCCCGTGAATACACACATTCCCCGCAACGACCCCTCCCCGTGAATACACACAGTCCCTGCACCGACCCCTCCCCATAAATACACACAGTCCCGGCACCGACCCCTCCCCGTAAATACACACAGTCCCCGCACCGACCCTTCCCCGTGAACACAAACAGTCCCTGCACTGACTCCTCCCCGTGAATACCCTCAGTCCCCGCACAGACGCCTCCTCCTGAATACACACAGTCCCCGCACCGGCCACTCCCCGAGAATACACACCGTCCCCGCACCGACCCCTCCCTGTGAATACACACAGTCCCCACACCGAACCCTCCCTGTGAATCACACTGTCCCTGCACTGACCCCACCCCGTGAATACAAACAGTCCCCGCACCAACCCCTCCCTGTGAATACACACAGTCCCTGCACTGACCTCTCCCCGTAAATACACACAGTCACCGCACCGACCCCTCCCCGTGAATACACACAGTCCCCGAACCGACCCCTCCCTGTGAATACACACAGTCCCCGCACCGAACCCTCCCTGTGAATACACACAGTCCCTGCACTGACCCCTCCCCATGAATACGCACAGTCCCCGCACCGACCCCTCCCCGTGAATACACACAGTCCCAGCACTGACCCCTCACCGTAAATACACACAGTCCCCGCACCGACCCCTCCCCGTGAATACACACAGTCCCCGAACCGACCCCTCCCCGTGAATACACACAGTCCCTGCACTGACCCCTCCCCGTGAATACACACAGTCCCCGCACTGACCCCGCTCCATGAATACACACAGTCCCTGCACTGACCTCTCCCCGTAAATACACACAGTCCCCGCACCGAACCCTCCCCATGAATACGCACAGTCCCCGCACCGACCCTTCCCCGTGAATACACACAGTCCCTGCACTGACCCCTCACCGTAAATACACACAGTCCCCGCAACGACCCCTCCCCGTGAATACACACAGTCCCCGCACCGACCCCTCCCCGTGAATACACACAGTCCCTGCACTGACCTCTCCCCGTAAATACACACAGTCCCCGCACCGAACCCTCCCCATGAATACGCACAGTCCCCGCACCGACCCTTCCCCGTGAATACACACAGTCCCTGCACTGACCCCTCACCGTAAATACACGCAGTCCCCGCACTGACCCCTCCCCGTGAATACACACAGTCCCCGTACGGACCTCTCCCCGTGAATACACACATTCCCCACATTGACCCCTCCCTGTGAATACACACATTCCACGCGCCGACCCCTCCCCGTGAATACACACAGTCCCCGCACTGAGCCCTCCCCGTGAATACACTCAGTCCCCGCACCGACCCCTCCCCGTGAATACAAACAGTCCCCGCACCGACTCCTCTCCGTGAATATACACAGTCCCTGCACTGACCCCTCCCCGTGAATACACACAATCCCCGCAACGAGCACTCCCCTTGAATACACACAGTCCGCGCACCGACCCCTCCCCGTGAACACACACAGTCCCCGCACTGACCCCTCCCCGTGAATACACACAGTCCCCGCAATCACCCCTCCCCGTGAATACACACAGTCCCCGCACTGACCCCGCTCCATGAATACACACAGTCCCCGCACCGACCCCACCCCGAGAATACACACAGTCCCCGCACCGACCCCTCCCAGTGAATACACACAGTCCCCGCACCGAACCCTCCACGTGAATACACACAGTCCCCGCACCGACTCCTCCCCGTGAATACACACAGTCCCCGCACCGACCCCTCCCTGTGAATACACACAGTCCCTGCACTGACCTCTCCCCGTAAATACACACAGTCCCCACACCGACCCCTCCCCGTGAATACACACAGTGCCCGAACCGACCCCTCCCTGTGAATACACACAGTCCCCGCACCGACCCCTCCCTGTGAATACACACAGTCCCCGCACCGAACCCTCCCCGTGAATACACACAGTCCCCGTACCGACCCCTCCCCGTGAATACACACAGTCTCTGCACTGACCCCTCCCCATGAATACGCACAGTCCCCGCACCGACCCTTCCCCGTGAATACACACAGTCCCTGCACTGACCCCTCACCGTAAATACACACAGTCCCCGCACCGACCCCTCCCCGTGAATACACACAGTCCCCGCACCGACCCCTCCCCGTGAATACACACAGTCCCTGCAATGTCCCCTCCCCATGAATACACGCAGTCCCCGCACTGACCCCTCCCCGTGAATACACACAGTCCCCGTACGGACCTCTCCCCGTGAATACACACATTCCCCACATTGACCCCTCCCTGTGAATACACACATTCCACGCGCCGACCCCTCCCCGTGAATACACACAGTCCCCGCACTGACCCCTCCCCGTGAATACACTCAGTCCCCGAACCGACCCCTCCCCGTGAATACAAACAGTCCCCGCACCGACTCCTCTCCGTGAATATACACAGTCCCTGCACTGACCCCTCCCCGTGAATACACACAATCCCCGCAACGAGCCCTCCCCTTGAATACACACACTCCCCGCACCGACCCCTCCCCGTGAACACACACAGTCCCCGCACTGACCCCTCCCCGTGAATACACACAGTCCCCGCAATCACCCCTCCCCGTGAATACACACAGTCCCCGCACTGACCCCGCTCCATGAATACACACAGTCCCCGCACCGACCCCACCCCGAGAATACACACAGTCCCCGCACCGACCCCTCCCAGTGAATACACACAGTCCCCGCACCGAACCCTCCCCGTGAATACACACAGTCCCCGCACCGACTCCTCCCCGTGAATACACACAGTCCCCGCACCGACCCCTCCCTGTGAATACACACAGTCCCCGCACCAAACCCTCCCCGTGAATACACACAGTCCCCGTACCGACCCCTCCCCGTGAATACACACAGTCTCTGCACTGACCCCTCCCCATGAATACGCACAGTCCCCGCACTGACCCCTCCCCGTGAATACACACAGTCCCCGCACCGACCCCTCCCCGTGAATACACACTGTCCCCGCACCGAATCCTCGCCGTTAATACACACAGTCCCCACACCGACCCATCGCTGTGAATGCACACAGTCCCCGCACTGACCCCTCCCCTTGAATTACCACAGGCCCCGCACCTACCCCTCCCCGTGAATACACTGAGTCCCCGCACCGAACCCTCCCCGTGAGTACACACAGTCCCCGCACTGAGCCCTCCCCATGAATACACACAGTCCCCGCAATGACCCCTCCCCGTAAATACACACAGTCCCGGCACCGACACCTCCCCGTTAATAAACACAGTCCCCGCAACGACCCCTCCCCGCGAATACACACTGTCCCCGCACCGACCACTCCCTGAGAATACGCCCAGTATCCGCACCGACCCCTCCCCGTGAGCACACACAGTCCCCGAACCGACCCCTCGCCGTGAATACACACAGTCCCCGCAACAACCCCTCCCCGCGAATACACACAGTGCCCGCACCGACCCCTCCCCGTGAATACGTACAGTCCCCACACCGACCCCTCACCGTGAGTACACACAGTCCCCGCACTGACCCCTCCCCGTGAATACACACTGTCCCCGCACTGACCCCTCGCCGTTAATACACACAATCCCCACACCGACCCATCGCCGTGAATACACACAGTCCCCGCACCGAATCCCTCCCCTTGAATAAACACAGGCCCCGCACCGACCCGTCCCCGTGAATACACACAGTCCCCGCACCGACCCCTCCTCGTGAAAACACACAATCCCCGCAACGAGCCCTCCTCATGAATACACACAGTCCCCGCACCGACCCCTCCCCATGAATACACACAGTCCCCGCACCGACCCCTCCCCGTGAACACACACAGTCCCTGCACTGACCCCTCCCCATGAATACACACAGTCCTGGCACCGATCCCTCCCTGTGAATACACACAGTACCCGCACCGACCCCTCCCCGTGAATATACACAGTCCCTGCACAGACCCCTCCCCGTGAATACACACAGTCCCCGCACTGACCCCTCTCTGTGAATACACACAGTCCCCGCAATGACCGCCCCCCCTTGAATACACACAGTCCCCGCACTGACCCCTCCCCGTGAATACACTCAGTCCCCGAACCGACCCCTCCCCGTGAATACAAACAGTCCCCGCACCGACTCCTCTCCGTGAATATACACAGTCCCTGCACTGACCCCTCCCCGTGAATACACACAATCCCCGCAACGAGCCCTCCCCTTGAATACACACACTCCCCGCATCGACCCCTCCCCATGAACACACACAGTCCCCGCACTGACCCCTCCCCGTGAATACACACAGTCCCCGCAATCACCCCTCCCCGTGAATACACACAGTCCCCGCACTGACCCCGCTCCATGAATACACACAGTCCCCGCACCGACCCCACCCCGAGAATACACACAGTCCCCGCACCGACCCCTCCCAGTGAATACACACAGTCCCCGCACCGAACCCTCCCCGTGAATACACACAGTCCCCGCACCGACTCCTCCCCGTGAATACACACAGTCCCCGCACCGACCCCTCCCTGTGAATACACACAGTCCCCGCACCAAACCCTCCCCGTGAATACACACAGTCCCCGTACCGACCCCTCCCCGTGAATACACACAGTCTCTGCACTGACCCCTCCCCATGAATACGCACAGTCCCCGCACTGACCCCTCCCCGTGAATACACACAGTCCCCGCACCGACCCCTCCCCGTGAATACACACTGTCCCCGCACCGAATCCTCGCCGTTAATACACACAGTCCCCACACCGACCCATCGCTGTGAATGCACACAGTCCCCGCACTGACCCCTCCCCTTGAATTACCACAGGCCCCGCACCTACCCCTCCCCGTGAATACACTGAGTCCCCGCACCGAACCCTCCCCGTGAGTACACACAGTCCCCGCACTGAGCCCTCCCCATGAATACACACAGTCCCCGCAATGACCCCTCCCCGTAAATACACACAGTCCCGGCACCGACACCTCCCCGTTAATAAACACAGTCCCCGCAACGACCCCTCCCCGCGAATACACACTGTCCCCGCACCGACCACTCCCTGAGAATACGCCCAGTATCCGCACCGACCCCTCCCCGTGAGCACACACAGTCCCCGAACCGACCCCTCGCCGTGAATACACACAGTCCCCGCAACAACCCCTCCCCGCGAATACACACAGTGCCCGCACCGACCCCTCCCCGTGAATACGTACAGTCCCCACACCGACCCCTCACCGTGAGTACACACAGTCCCCGCACTGACCCCTCCCCGTGAATACACACTGTCCCCGCACTGACCCCTCGCCGTTAATACACACAATCCCCACACCGACCCATCGCCGTGAATACACACAGTCCCCGCACCGAATCCCTCCCCTTGAATAAACACAGGCCCCGCACCGACCCGTCCCCGTGAATACACACAGTCCCCGCACCGACCCCTCCTCGTGAAAACACACAATCCCCGCAACGAGCCCTCCTCATGAATACACACAGTCCCCGCACCGACCCCTCCCCATGAATACACACAGTCCCCGCACCGACCCCTCCCCGTGAACACACACAGTCCCTGCACTGACCCCTCCCCATGAATACACACAGTCCTGGCACCGATCCCTCCCTGTGAATACACACAGTACCCGCACCGACCCCTCCCCGTGAATATACACAGTCCCTGCACCGACCCCTCCCCGTGAATACACACAGTCCCCGCACTGACCCCTCTCTGTGAATACACACAGTCCCCGCAATGACCGCCCCCCCTTGAATACACACAGTCCCCGCACTGACCCCACCCCGTAAATACACACAGTCCCGGCATCTATTCCTACCCGTAAATACACACAGTCCCCGCACAGACCCCTCCACGTGAACACACACAGTCCCTGCACTGACCCCTCCCCGTGAATACACACAGTCCCCCCAATGACCCCTCCCCGTGAATACACACAGTCCCGGCACCTATTCTTACCCGTAAATACACACAGTCCCCGCACAGACCCATTCCCGTGAATACACACAGTTCCCGCAATGACCCCTCCCCGTGAATACACACAGTCCCCGCACCATCCCCTCCCCGTGAATACACACAGTCTCCGCACTGACCCCTCACCGTGAATACACACAGTCCCCGCAATGACCCCTCCCCGTGAATACACACAGACCCGGCGCCGATCCCTCCCCGTGAATACACACAGTCCCCGCAACGACACCTCCCCGTGAATACACACAGTCCCAGCACCAACCCCTCCCCATAAATACACACAGTGCCCGCACAGACCCCTCCCTGTGATCACACACAGTCCCTGCACTGACCCCTCCCCGTGAATACACACAGTCCCCGCAATGACCCCTCCCCGTGAATACACACAGTCCCCGTACCGTGCCCTCCCCGTAAATACACACAGTCCCCAGACCAAACCCTCCCCGTGAATACACACAGTCCCCGCACTGAACCCTCCCCGTGAACACACACAGTTCCCGCACTGACCCCTCCCCGTGAATACACACAGATCCCGCAACAACCCCGCCCCGTGAATACACACAGTCCCCACACCAACCGATCCCTGTGAATACACACAGTCCCCGCAATGACCCCTCCCCGTGAATACACACAGTCCCGGCACCAATCCCTACCCGTAAATACACACAGTCCCCGCACAGACCCCTCCCCGTGAACACACACAGTCCCTGCACTGACCCCTCCCCGTGAATACACACAGTCCCTGCACAGACCCATTCCCGTGAATACACACAGTTCCCGCAATGACCCCTCCCCGTGAATACACACAGTCCCCGCACCGTCCCCTCCCCGTGAATACACACAGTCTCCGCACTGACCCCTCCCCGTGAATACACACAATCCCCGCAATGACCCCTCCCCGTGAATACACACAGTCCCCGCACCGATCCCTCCCTGTGAATACACACAGTCCCCGCAATGACCCCTCCCCGTGAATACACGCAGTCCCGGCACCGACCCCTCCCCGTAAATACATACAGTCCCCGCACCGACCTCTCCCCGTGATCACACACAGTCCCTGCACTGACCCCTCCCCGTGAATACACACAGTCCCCGCAATGACCCTTCCCCGTGAATACACATAGTCCCCGCACCGTCCCCTCCCCGTAAATACACACAGTCCCCAGACCAAACCCGTGAATATACACAGTCCCCGCACTGATCCCTCCCTGTCAATACACACAGATCCCTCACTGGCCCCTCCCGGTGAATACACACAGTCCCCGCACTAAACCCTCCCCCTGAATACACACAGTCCCCACTCCGACACCTCCACGTGAATACACACAGATCCCGCAACAAACCCTCCCCGTGAATACACACAGTCCCCGCACCGACCCCTCCCCGTGAATACACACAGTCCCCGCACTGACCCCTCCCCGTGAATACACACAGTCCCAGCAATGACCGCACCCCCGTGAATACACAAAGTCCCCGCATTGACCCCTCCCCGTGAATACACACAGTCCCCGCAATGACCCCTCCCCGTAAATACACACAGTCCCCGCACCGATCCTTCCCCGTGAACACACATAGTCCCGGCACTGACCCCTCCCCGTGAATACACTCAATCCCCGCACAGACGCCTCCCCCTGAATACACACAGTCCCCGCACCGGCCCCTCCCCGAGAATACACACCGTCCCCGCACCGACCCCTCCCTGTGAATACACACAGTCCCCGCACCGAACCCTCCCTGTGAATACACACTGTCCCTGCACTGACCCCTCCCCGTGAATACACACAGTCCCCGCACCGAACCCTCCCTGTGAATACACACAGTCCCTGCACTGACCCCTCCCCGTAAATACACACAGTCCCCGCACCGACCCCTCCCCGTGAACACACACAGTCCCTGCACAGACCCCTCCCCGTGAATACACACAGTCCCCGCACTGACCCCTCTCTGTGAATACACACAGTCCCCGCAATGACCGCCCCCCCTTGAATAAACACAGTCCCCGCACTGACCCCTCCCCGTAAATACACACAGTCCCGGCACCTATTCCTACCCGTAAATACACACAGTCCCCGCACAGACCCCTCCACGTGAACACACACAGTCCCTGCACTGACCCCTCCCCGTGAATACACACAGTCCCCCCAATGACCCCTCCCCGTGAATACACACAGTCCCGGCACCTATTCCTACCCGTAAATACACACAGTCCCCGCACAGACCCCTCCCCGTGAACACACACAGTCCCTGCACTGACCCCTCCCCGTGAATACACACAGTCCCTGCACAGACCCATTCCCGTGAATACACACAGTTCCCGCAATGACCCCTCCCCGTGAATACACACAGTCCCCGCACCATCCCCTCCCCGTGAATACACACAGTCTCCGCACTGACCCCTCACCGTGAATACACACAGTCCTCGCAATGACCCCTCCCCGTGAATACACACAGACCCGGCGCCGATCCCTCCCCGTGAATACACACAGTCCCCGCAACGACCCCTCCCCGTGAATACACACAGTCCCAGCACCAACCCCTCCCCATAAATACACACAGTGCCCGCACAGACCCCTCCCTGTGATCACACACAGTCCCTGCACTGACCCCTCCCCATGAATACACACAGTCCCCGCAATGACCCCTCCCCGTGAATACACACAGTCCCCGTACCGTGCCCTCCCCGTAAATACACACAGTCCCCAGACCAAACCCTCCCCGTGAATACACACAGTCCCCGCACTGAACCCTCCCCGTGAACACACACAGTTCCCGCACTGAACCCTCCCCGTGAATACACACAGATCCCGCAACAACCCCGCTCCGTGAATACACACAGTCCCCACACCAACCGATCCCTGTGAATACACACAGTCCCCGCAATGACCCCTCCCCGTGAATACACACAGTCCCGGCACCAATCCCTACCCGTAAATACACACAGTCCCCGCACAGACCCCTCCCCGTGAACACACACAGTCCCTGCACTGACCCCTCCCCGTGAATACACACAGTCCCCACACCAACCGATCCCTGTGAATACACACAGTCCCCGCAATGATCCCTCCCCGTGAATACACACAGTCCCGGCACCAATCCCTACCCGTAAATACACACAGTCCCCGCACAGACCCCTCCCCGTGAACACACACAGTTCCCGCAATGACCCCTCCCCGTGAATACACACAGTCCCCGCACCGTCCCCTCCCCGTGAATACACACAGCCTCCGCACTGACCCCTCCCCGTGAATACACACAATCCCCGCAATGACCCCTCCCCGTGAATACACACAGTCCCCCCACCGATCCCTCCCCGTGAATACACACAGTTTCCGCAACGACCTCTCCCCGTGAATACACGCAGTCCCGGCACCGACCCCTCCCCGTAAATACATACAGTCCCCGCACCGACCTCTCCCCGTGATCACACACAGTACCTGCACTGACCCCTCCCCGTGAATACACACAGTCCCCGCAATGACCCTTCCCCGTAAATACACACAGTCCCCAGACCAAACCTGTGAATATACACAGTCCCCGCACCGAACCCTCCCCGTGAATACACACAGTCCCCGCACCGACCCCTCCCTGTGAATACACACTGTCCCCGCACCGACCCCTCCCCGTGAATACACACAGTCCCCGAACCGATCCCTCCCTGTGAATACACACAGTCCCCGCACGGAAACCTCCCCGTGAATACACACAGTCCCCGAACCGACCCCTCCCTGTGAATACACACAGTCCCCGCACCGAACCCACCCCGTGAATACACACAGTCCCCGCACCGACCCCTCCCTGTGAATACACACAGTCCCCGCACCGAACCCTCCCCGTGAATACACACAGTCCCCGTACCGACCCCTCCCCGTGAATACACACAGTCTCTGCACTGACCCCTCCCCATGAATACGCACAGTCCCCGCACCGACCCCTCCCCGTGAATACGCACAATCCCTGCACTGACCCCTCACCGTAAATACACACAGTCCCCGCACCGACCCCTCCCCGTGAATACACACAGTCCCCGCACCGAACCCTCGCCGTTAATACACACAGTCCCCACACCGACCCATCGCTGTGAATACACACAGTCCCCGCACCGACCCCTCCCCTTGAATTAACACAGGCCCCGCACCTACCCCTCCCCGTGAATACACTGAGTCCCCCCACCGAACCCTCCCGTGAGTACACACAGTCCCCGCACTGAGCCCTCCCCGTGAATACACACAGTATCCACACAGACCCCTCCCCGTCAATACGCACAGTCCCCGCACCGACCCCTCCCCGTTAATACACACAGTCCCCGCACCGACCCTTCCCTGTGAATACACACATTCCCCGCACCGACCCTTCCCCGTGAATACACACAGTCCCTGCAATGTCCCCTCCCCATGAATACACGCAGTCCCCGCACTGACCCCTCCCCGTGAATACACACAGTCCCCGTACGGACCTCTCCCCGTGAATACACACATTCCCCACATTGACCCCTCCCTGTGAATACACACATTCCACGCGCCGACCCCTCCCCGTGAATACACACAGTCTCCGCACTGACCCCTCCCCGTGAATACACTCAGTCCCCGCACCGACCCCTCCCCGTGAATACAAACAGTCCCCGCACCGACTCCTCCCCGTGAATACACACAGTCCCTGCACTGACCCCTCCCCGTGAATACACACAATCCATGCAAGGAGCCCTCCCCATGAATACACACAGTCCCCGCACCGACCCCTCCCCGTGAACACACACAGTCCCCGCACTGACCCCTCCGCGTGAATACACACAGTCCCCGCAATCACCCCTCCCCGTGAATACACACAGTCCCCGCACTGACCCCGCCCCATGAATACACACAGTCCCCGCACCGACCCCTCCCCGAGAATACACTCAGTCCCCGCACCGACCCCTCTCCGTGAATACACACAGTCCCCGCACCGACCCCTCCCCGTGAATACACACAGTCCCCGCACCGACCCCTCCCTGTGAATACACACAGTCCCCGCACCGAACCCTCCCCGTGAATACACACAGTACCCGTACCGACCCCTCCCCGTGAATACACACAGTCTCTGCACTGACCCCTCCCCATGAATACGCACAGTCCCCGCACCGACCCCTCCCCGTGAATACACACAGTCCCCGCACCGACCCCTCCCCGTGAATACACACAGTCCCCGCACCGAACCCTCCCTGTGAATACACACTGTCCCTGCACTGACCCCTCCCCGTGAATACACACAGTCCCCGCACCGACCCTTCCCTGTGAATACACACATTCCCCGCACCGACCCTTCCCCGTGAATACACACAGTCCCTGCAATGTCCCCTCCCCATGAATACACGCAGTCCCCGCACTGACCCCTCCCCGTGAATACACACAGTCCCCGTACGGACCTCTCCCCGTGAATACACACATTCCCCACATTGACCCCTCCCTGTGAATACACACATTCCACGCGCCGACCCCTCCCCGTGAATACACACAGTCTCCGCACTGACCCCTCCCCGTGAATACACTCAGTCCCCGCACCGACCCCTCCCCGTGAATACAAACAGTCCCCGCACCGACTCCTCCCCGTGAATACACACAGTCCCTGCACTGACCCCTCCCCGTGAATACACACAATCCATGCAAGGAGCCCTCCCCATGAATACACACAGTCCCCGCACCGACCCCTCCCCGTGAACACACACAGTCCCCGCACTGACCCCTCCGCGTGAATACACACAGTCCCCGCAATCACCCCTCCCCGTGAATACACACAGTCCCCGCACTGACCCCGCCCCATGAATACACACAGTCCCCGCACCGACCCCTCCCCGAGAATACACTCAGTCCCCGCACCGACCCCTCTCCGTGAATACACACAGTCCCCGCACCGACCCCTCCCCGTGAATACACACAGTCCCCGCACCGACCCCTCCCTGTGAATACACACAGTCCCCGCACCGAACCCTCCCCGTGAATACACACAGTACCCGTACCGACCCCTCCCCGTGAATACACACAGTCTCTGCACTGACCCCTCCCCATGAATACGCACAGTCCCCGCACCGACCCCTCCCCGTGAATACACACAGTCCCCGCACCGACCCCTCCCCGTGAATACACACAGTCCCCGCACCGAACCCTCCCTGTGAATACACACTGTCCCTGCACTGACCCCTCCCCGTGAATACACACAGTCCCCGCACCGAACCCTCCCTGTGAATACACACAGTCCCTGCACTGACCCCTCCCCGTAAATACACACAGTCCCCGCACCGACCCCTCCCCGTGAATACACACAGTCCCCGAACCGACCCCTCCCTGTGAATACACACAGTCCCCGCACCGAACCCTCCCTGTGAATACACACAGTACCTGCACTGACCCCTCCCCATGAATACGCACAGTCCCCGCACCGACCCCTCCACGTGAATACACACAGTCCCCGAACCGACACCTCCCCGTGAATACACACAGTCCCTGCACTGACCCTTCCCCGGAATACACACAGTCCCCGCACCGACCCCTCCCTGTGAATACACACAGTCCCTGCACTGACCTCTCCCCGTAAATACACACAGTCCCCGCATCGACCCCTCCCCGTGAATACACACAGTCCCCGTACCGAACCCTCCCCGTAAATACACACAGTCCCCGCACCGACCCCTCCCTGTGAATACACACTGTCCCCGCACCGAACCCTCCCCGTGAATACACACAGTCCCCGAAACGACCCCTCCCAGTGAATACACACAGTCCCCGCACCGAACCGTCCCCGTGAGTACACACAGTCCCCGAACCAACCCCTCCCTGTGAATACACACAGACCCCGCACCGAACCCTCCCCGTGTATGCACACAGTCCCCGCACCGACCCCTCCCTGTGAATACACACAGTCCCCGCACCGAACCCTCCCCGTGAATACACACAGTCCCCGTACCGACCCCTCCCCGTGAATACACACAGTCTCTGCACTGACCCCTCCCCATGAATACGCACAGTCCCCGCACTGACCCCTCCCCGTGAATACGCCCAGTCCCTGCACTGACCCCTCACCGTAAATACACACAGTCCCCGCACCGACCCCTCCCCGTGAATACACACAGTCCCCGCACCGAACCCTCGCCGTTAATACACACAGTCCCCACACCGACCCATCGCTGTGAATACACACAGTCCCCGCACCGACCCCTCCCCTTGAATTAACACAGGCCCCGCACCAACCCCTCCCCGTGAATACACACAGTCCCCGAACCGACCCCTCCCTGTGAATACGCACAGTCCCCGCACCGAACCCTCCCTGTGAATACACACAGTACCTGCACTGACACCTCCCTGTGAATACACACAGTCCCCGCACCGAACCCTCCCCGTGTATACACACAGTCCCCGCACCGACCCCTCCCTGTGAATACACACAGTCCCCGCACCGAACCCTCCCCGTGAATACACACAGTCCCCGTACCGACCCCTCCCCGTGAATACACACAGTCTCTGCACTGACCCCTCCCCATGAATACGCACAGTCCCCGCACCGACCCCTCCCCGTGAATACGCACAGTCCCTGCACTGACCCCTCACCGTAAATACACACAGTCCCCGCACCGACCCCTCCCCGTGAATACACACAGTCCCCGCACCGAACCCTCGCCGTTAATACACACAGTCCCCACACCGACCCATCGCTGTGAATACACACAGTCCCCGCACCGACCCCTCCCCTTGAATTAACACAGGCCCCGCACCAACCCCTCCCCGTGAATACACTGAGTCCCCCCACCGAACCCTCCCGTGAGTACACACAGTCCCCGCACTGAGCCCTCCCCGTGAATACACACAGTATCCACACAGACCCCTCCCCGTGAACACACACAGTCCCCGCACTGACCCCTCCGCATGAATACACACAGTCCCCGCAATCATCCCTCCCCGTGAATACACACAGTCCCCGCACTGACCCCGCCCCATGAATACACACAGTCCCCGCACCGACCCCTCCCCGAGAATACACTCAGTCCCCGCACCGACCCCTCTCCGTGAATACACACAGTCCCCGCACCGACCCCTCCCCGTGAATACACACAGTCTCTGCACTGACCCCTCCCCATGAATACGCACAGTCCCCGCACCGACCCCTCCCCGTTAATACACACAGGCCCGGAACCGACCCTTCCCTGTGAATGCACACATTCCCCGCACCGACCCCTCCCCGTGAATACACACAGTCCCTGCAATGTCCCCTCCCCATGAATACACGCAGTCCCCGCACTGACCCCTCCCCGTGAATACACACAGTCCCTGTACGGACCTCTCCTCGTGAATACACACATTCCCCACATTGACCCCTCCCTGTGAATACACACAGTCCCCGCACCGACCCCTCCACGTGAATACACACAGTCCCCGCACTGACCCCTCCCCGTGAATACACTCAGTCCCCGCACCGACCCCTCCCCGTGAATACAAACAGTCCCCGCACCGACTCATCTCCGTGAATACACACAGTCCCTGCACTGACCCCTCCCCGTGAATACACACAATCCCCGCAACGAGCACTCCCCATGAATACACACAGTCCCTGCACCGACCCCTCCCCGTGAACACACACAGTCCCCGCACTGACCCCTCCCCGTGAATACACACAGTCCCCGCAATCACCCCTCCCCGTGAATACACACAGTCCCCGCACTGACCCCACCCTGAGAATACACACAGTCCTTGCACCGACCCCTCCCCGTGAACACACATAGTCCCTGCACCGACCCCTCTCCGTGAATACACACAGTCCCCGCACCGACCCCACCCCGTGAATACACACAGTCCCTGCACTGGCCCCTTCCCGTAAATACACACAGTCCCCGAACTGAACCCCCCCCGTGAATACACATTCCCCGCACCGATCCCTCCCCGTGAGTACACACAGTCCTCGCACCGACCCCTCGCTGTGAATACACCAGTCCCCGCACCGACATCTCCCCGTGAATACATACAGTCCCCGCACCGACCTCTCCCCGTGAATACACACAGTCCCCGCACCGACCCCTCCCCGTGAATACGCACAGTCCCCGCACCGACCCTCCCCGTGAATACACACAGTCCCCGCAGCGACCTCTCCCCGTGAATACACAAAGTCCCCGCACTGACCCCTCACCGTGAATACACACAGTCCCCGCACCGACCCTCCCCGTGAATACACACAGTTCCCGCAGCGACCTCTCCCCGTGAATACACAAAGTCCCCGCACCGACCCTCCCCGTGAATACACACAGTCCCCGCAACGACCCCTCCCAATGAACACACACAGTCCCTACACTGACCCCTCTCCATGTGTCCACACAGTCCCCGCACAGACGCCTCCCCGTGAATACACACAGTCCCTGCACTAACCCCTCCCCGTAAATACACACAATCCCCGCACTGACCCCTCCCTGTGAATACACACAGTCCCTGCACTGACCCCTCACTGTGAATACACACAGCCCGCCCCGACCCCTCCCCGTGAATACACACAGTCCCTGCACTGACACCTCCCCGTAAATACACACAGCCCCCGCCCCGACCCCTCCCTGTGAATACACGCAGTCCCTGCACTGACCCCTCCCCGTTAAAACACACTCTCCCCGAAACGACCCCTCCCCGCGAATACACACAGTCCCCGAACCGACCCCTCCCCGTGAATACGCACAGTCCCCGCACCGGCCCCTCACCGTGAGTACACACAGTCCCCGCACTGACCCCTCCCCGTGAATACAAACAGTCCCCGCACCGACCCGTCCCAGTGAGTACACACAGTCCCCGCACCGACCCCTCGCCGTTAATACACACAATCCCCACACCGACCCATCGCCGTGAACACACACAGTCCCCGCACCGAATCCCTCCCCTTGAATAAACACAGGCACCGCACCTACCCCGCCCCGTGAATACACTGAGTCCCCGCACCGACCCCTCCCCGTGAATACACACAGTTCCCGCACCGACCCCTCCTTGTGAAAACACACAATCCCCGCAACGAGCCCTCCCCATGAATACACACAGTCCCCGCACCGACCCCTCCCCGTGAACACACACAGTCCCTGCACTGACCCCTCCCCATGAATACACAGAGTCCTGGCACCGATCCCTCCCCGTGAATACACACAGTACCCGCACGGGCCCCTCCCCGTGAATATACACAGTCCCTGCACAGACCCCTCCCCGTGAATACACACAGTCCCCGCACTGACCCCTCTCTGTGAATACACACAGTCCCCACACCAACCCATCCCTGTGAATACACACAGTCCCGGCACCTATTCCTACCCGTAAATGCACACAGTCCCCGCACAGACCCCTCCCCGTGAACACACACAGTCCCTGCACTGACCCCTCCCCGTGAATACACACAGTCCCTGCACAGACCCATTCCCGTGAATACACACAGGTCCCGCAATGACCCCTCCCCGTGAATACACACAGTCCCCGCACCATCCCCTCCCCGTGAATACACACAGTCTCCGCACTGACCCCTCACCGTGAATACACACAGTCCCCGCAATGACCCCTCCCCGTGAATACACACAGTCCCGGCGCCGATCCCTCCCCGTGAATACACACAGTCCCCGCAACGATCCCTCCCCGTGAATACACACAGTCCCGGCACCGGCCCCTCCCCGTAAATACACACAGTCCCCGCACAGACCCCTCCCTGTGATCACACACACTCCCCGCAATGACCCCTCCCCGTGAATACACACTGTCCCCGTACCGTCCCCTCCCCGTAAATACACACAGTCCCCAGACCAAACCCTCCCCGTGAATACACATAGTCCCCGCACTGAACCCTCCCCGTGAACACACACAGTTCCCGCACCGACCCCTCCCCGTGAATACACACAGATCCCGCAACAACCCTGCCCCGTGAATACACACAGTCCCCACACCAACCGATCCCTGTGAATACAAACAGTCCCCGCAATGACCCCTCCCCGTGAATACACACAGTCCCGGCACCAATCCCTACCCGTAAATACACACAGTCCCCGCACAGACCCCTCCCCGTGAACACACACAGTCCCTGCACTGACCCCTCCCCGTGAATGCACACAGTCCCTGCACAGACCCATTCCCGTGAATACACACAGTTCCCGCAATGACCCCTCCCCGTGAATACACACAGTCCCCGCACCGTCCCCTCCCCGTGAATACACACAGTCTCCGCACTGACCCCTCCCCGTGAATACACACATTCCCCGCAATGACCCCTCCCCGTGAATACACACAGTACCCGCACCGATCCCTCCCTGTGAATACACACAGTCCCCGCAACGACCCCTCCCCGTGAATACACACAGTCCCGGCACCGACCCCTCCCCGTAAATACATACAGTCCCCGCACCGACCTCTCCCCGTGATCACACACAGTACCTGCACTGACCCCTCCCCATGAATACACACAGTCCCCTCAATGACCCTTCCCCGTGAATACACACAGTCCCCGCACCGACCCCTCTCTGTGAATACACACAGTCCCCGCACTGATCCCTCCCTGTCAATACACACAGATCCCACACTGAACCCTCCCCGTGAATACACACAGTACCCGCATGGGCCCCTCCCCCGGAATATACACAGTCCCTGCACAGAACCCTCCCCGCGAATAGACACAGTCCCCGCACTGACACCTCCCCGTGAATACACACAGTCCCCGTAATGACCGCCCCCCCGTGAATACACACAGTCCCCGCATTGACCCCTCCCCGTGAATACACACAGTCCCCGCAATGACCCCTCCCCGTAAATACACACATTCCCGGCACCGAACCCTCCCCGTAAATACACACACTCCCCGCACCGATCCTTCCCAGTGAACACACATAGACCCGGCACTGACCACTCCCCGTGAATACACTCAGTCCCCGCACAGATGCCTCCCCCTGAATACACACAGTCCCCGCACCGGCCCCTCCCCGAGAATACACACCGTCCCCGCACCGACCCCTCCCTGTGAATACACACAGTCCCCGCACCGAACCCTCCCTGTGAATACACACTGTCCCTGCACTGACCCCTCCCCATGAATACACACAGTCCCCGCACCGACCCCTGCCCGTGAATACACACAGTCCCTGCACTGACCCCTCACCGTAAATACACACAGTCCCCGCACCGACCCCTCCCCGTGAATACACACAGTCCCCGAACCGACACCTCCCCGTGAATACACACAGTCCCTGCACTGACCCCTCCCCGTGAATACACACAGTCCCTGCACTGACCCCTCCCCGTAAATACACACAGTCCCCGAACCGACCCCTCCCTGTGAATACACACATTCCCCGCACCGAACCCTCCCCGGGAATACACACAGTCCCCGCACCGACCCCTCCCTGTGAATACACACAGTCCCCGCACCGAACCCTCCCCATGAATACACACAGTCCCCGAACCGACCCCTCCCTGTGAATACACACAGTCCCCGCACCGAACCCTCCCCGTGAATACACACAGTTCCCGTACCGACCCCTCCCCGTGAATACACACAGTCCCTGCACTGACCCCTCCCCATTAATACGCACAGTCCCCGCACCGACCCCTCCCCGTGAATACACACAGTCCCTGCACTGACCCCTCACCGTAAATACACACAGTCCCCGCACCGACCCCTCCCCGTGAATACACACAGTCCCTGCACTGACCCCTCCCCATTAATACGCACAGTCCCCGCACCGAACCCTCGCCGTTAATACACACAGTCCCCACACCGACCCATCGCCGTGAATACACACAGTCCCCGCACCGACCTCTCCCCTTGAATTAACACAGGCCCCGCACCTACCCCTCCCCGTGAATACACTGAGTCCCCGCACGGACCCTTCCCCGTGAGTACACACAGTCCCCGCACTGAGCCCTCCGCGTGAATACACACTGTATCCACACAGACCCCTCCCCGTAAATACGCACAGTCCCCGCACCGACCCCTCCCCGTTAATACACACAGTCCCCGCACCGACCCTTCCCTGTGAATACACACATTCCCCGCACCGACCCCTCCCTGTGAATACACACTGTCCCTGCACTGACCCCTCCCCATGAATACACACAGTCCCCGCACCGACCCCTGCCCGTGAATACACACAGTCCCTGCACTGACCCCTCACCGTAAATACACACAGTCCCCGCACCGACCCCTCCCCGTGAATACACACAGTCCCCGAACCGACACCTCCCCGTGAATACACACAGTCCCTGCACTGACCCCTCCCCGTGAATACACACAGTCCCTGCACTGACCCCTCCCCGTGAATACACACAGTCCCCGCACCGACCCCTCCCTGTGAATACACACAGTCCCTGCACTGACCTCTCCCCGTAAATACACACAGTCCCCGAACCGACCCCTCCCTGTGAATACACACATTCCCCGCACCGAACCCTCCCCGGGAATACACACAGTCCCCGCACCGACCCCTCCCTGTGAATACACACAGTCCCCGCACCGAACCCTCCCCATGAATACACACAGTCCCCGAACCGACCCCTCCCTGTGAATACACACAGTCCCCGCACCGAACCCTCCCCGTGAATACACACAGTTCCCGTACCGACCCCTCCCCGTGAATACACACAGTCCCTGCACTGACCCCTCCCCATTAATACGCACAGTCCCCGCACCGACCCCTCCCCGTGAATACACACAGTCCCTGCACTGACCCCTCACCGTAAATACACACAGTCCCCGCACCGACCTCTCCCCTTGAATTAACACAGGCCCCGCACCTACCCCTCCCCGTGAATACACTGAGTCCCCGCACGGACCCTTCCCCGTGAGTACACACAGTCCCCGCACTGAGCCCTCCACATGAATACACACTGTATCCACACAGACCCCTCCCCGTAAATACGCACAGTCCCCGCACCGACCCCTCCCCGTTAATACACACAGTCCCCGCACCGACCCTTCCCTGTGAATACACACATTCCCCGCACCGACCCCTCCCCGTGAATACACACAGTCCCTGCAATGTCCCCTCCCCATGAATACACGCAGTCCCCGCACCGACCCCTCCCCGTGAATACACACATTCCCCACATTGACCCCTTTCTGTGAATACACACATTCCACGCGCCGACCCCTCCCCGTGAATACACACAGTCCCCGCACTGACCCCTCCCCGTGAATACAAACAGTCCCCGCACCGACTCCTCTCCGTGCATACACACAGTCCCTGCACTGACCCCTCCCCGTGAATACACACAATCCCCGCAACGAGCCCTCCCCATGAATACACACAGTCCCCGCACCGACCCCTCCCCGTGAACACACACAGTACCTGCACTGACCCCTCCCCGTGAATACACACAGTCCTGGCATCAATCCCTCCCCGTGAATACACACATTCCCCACATTGACCCCTCCCTGTGAATACACACATTCCACCCGCCGACCCCTCCCCATGAATACACACAGTCCCCGCACTGACCCCTCCCCGTGAATACAAACAGTCCCCGCAATGACCCCTCCCCGTAAATACACACAGTCCCGGCACCGACCCCTCCCCGTAAATACACACAGTCTCCGCACCGACCCTTCCCCATGAACACACACAGTCCCTGCACTGACCCCTCCCCGTGAATACACTCAGTCCCCGCACAGACGCCTCCCCCTGAATACACACAGTCCCCGCACCGGCCCCTTCCTGTGAATACACACAGTCCCCGCACCGAACCCTCCCTGTGAATACACACAGTCCCTGCACTGACCCCTCCCCGTGAATACACACAGTCCCTGCACCGACCCCTCCCTGTGAATACACACAGTGCCTGCACTGACCTCTCCCCGTGAATACACACAGTCCCCGAACCGACCCCTCCCTGTGAATACACACAGTCCCCGCACCGAACCCTCCCTGTGAATACACACAGTCCCTGCACTGACCCCTCCCCAGGAATACGCACAGTCCCCGCACCGACCCCTCCCCGTGAATACACACAGTCCCTGCACTGACCCCTCACCGTAAATACACACAGTCCCCACACAGACCCCTCCCCGTGAATACACACTGTCCCCGAACCGACCCCTCGCCGTGAATACACACAGTCCCCGCACCGAACCCTCGCCGTTAATACACACAGTCCCCACACCGACCCATCGCCGTGAATACACACAGTCCCCGCACCGACTCCTCCACTTCAATAAACACAGGCCCCGCACCTACCCCTCCCCGTGAATACACACAGTACCCACACAGACCCCTCCCCGTTAATACGCACAGTCCCTGCACCGACCCCTCCCCGTTAATACACACAGTCCCCGCACCGACCCTTCCCTGTGAATACACACAGTCCCTGCACTGACCCCTCCCCGAGAATACACACAGCCCTGGCACCGATCCCTCCCCGTGAATACACACTGTACCCGCACTGAGCCCTCCCCGTGAATACACACAGTCCCCGCAATGACCCCTCCCCGTAAATACACACAGTCCCGGCACCGACCCTCCCCGTGAATACACACAGTTCCCGCAGTGACCTCTCCCCGTGAATACACACAGTCCCCGCAACGACCGCTCCCAATAAACACACACAGTCCCTACACTGACCTCTCTCCATGAGTCCACACAGTTCCCGCATCGACCCCTCCCCGTGAATACACACAGTCCCCGCACAGACGCCTCCCCATGTATACACACAGTCCCTGCACTAACCCCTCCCCGTAAATACACACAATCCCCGCACGGAACCCTCCCTGTGAATACACACAGTCCCCGCACCGAACCCTCCCTGTGAATACACACAGTCCCTGCACTGACCCCTCCCCGTGAATACACACAGTCCCCGCACTGACCCCTCACTGTGAATACACACAGCCCCCGCCCCGACCCCTCCCCGTGAATACACACAGTCCCTGCACTGACCCCTCCCCGTAAATACACACAGTCCCCGCACCGAACCCTCCCTGTGAATACACACAGTCCCTGCACTGACCCCTCTCCGATAAAACACACTGTCCCCGCAACGACCCCTCCCCGCGAATACACACTGTCCCCACACCGACCACTCCCTGAGAATACGCCCAGTACCCGCACCGACCCCTCCCCGTGAGCACACACAGTCCCTGAACCGACCCCTCCCCGTGAATACACACAGTGCCCGCACCGACCCCTCCCCGAGAATACGCACAGTCCCCGCACCGACCCCTCACCGTGAGTACACACAGTCCCCGCACTGACCACTCCCCGTGAAGACACACAGTCCCTGCACCGACCCGTCCCAGTGAGTACACACAGTCCCCGCACTGACCCCTCCCCATTAATACGCACAGTCCCCGCACCGAACCCTCGCCGTTAATACACACAATCCCCACACCGACCCATCGCCGTGAATACACACAGTCCCCGCACCGAATCCCTCCCCTTGAATAAACACAGGCCCCGCACCGACCCCTCCCCGTGAATACACACAGTCCCCGGACCGACCCCTCCTCGTGAAAACACACAATCCCCGGAATGAGCCCTCCCCATGAATACACACAGTCCCCGCACCGACCCCTCCCCATGAATACACACAGTCCTGGCACCGATCCCTCCCCGTGAATACACACAGTACCCGCACGGGCCCCTCCCCGTGAATATACACAGTCCCTGCAGAGACCCCTCCCCGTGAATACACACAGTCCCCGCACTGACCCCTCTCTGTGAATACACACAGTCCCCGCAATGACCGCCCCCCCCCTTGAATACACACATTCCCCACACCAACCCATCTCTGTGAATACACACAGTCCCCCCAATGACCCCTCCCCGTGAATACACACAGTCCCGGCACCTATTCCTACCCGTAAATACACACAGTCCCCGCACAGACCCCTCCCCGTGAACACACACAGTCCCTGCACTGACCCCACCCCGTGAATACACACAGTCCCTGCACAGACCCATTCCCGTGAATACACACAGTTCCCGCAATGACCCCTCCCCGTGAATACACACAGTCCCTGCACCATCCCCTCCCCGTGAATACACACAGTCTCCGCACTGACCCCTCACCGTGAATACACACAGTCCCCGCAATGACCCCTCCCCGTGAATACACACAGTCCCGGCACCGATCCCTCCCCATGAATACACACAGTCCCCGCAACGACCCCTCCCCGTGAATACACACAGTCCCGGCACCGACCCCTCCCCGTAAATACACACAGTGCCCGCACAGACCCCTCCCTGTGATCACACACAGTCCCTGCACTGACCCCTCCCCGTGAATGCACACAGTCCCCGCAATGACAACTCCCCGTGAATACACACAGTCCCCGTACCGTCCCCTCCCCCGAAATACACACAGTCCCCAGACCTAACCCTCCCCGTGAATACACACAGTCCCCGCACTGAACCCTCCCAGTGAACACACACAGTTCCCGCACCGACCCCTCCCCGTGAATACACTCAGATCCCGCAACAACCCCGCCCCGTGAATACACACAGTCCCCACACCAACCGATCCCTGTGAATACACACAGTCCCCGCAATGACCCCTCCCCGTGAATACACACAGTCCCCGTACCGTCCCCTCCCCGTAAATACACACAGTCCCCAGACCAAACCCTCCCCGTGAATACACACAGTCCCCGCACTGAACCCTCCCCGTGAATACACACAGTCCCTGCACAGACCCATTCCCGTGAATACACACATTCCCCGCAATGACCCCTCCCCGTGAATACACACAGTCCCCGCACCGATCCCTCCCCGTGAATACACTCAGTCCCCGCAACGACCCCTCCCCGTGAATACACACAGTCCCCGCACCGATCCCTCCCCGTGAATACACACAGTCCCCGCAACGACCCCTCCCCGTGAATACACACAGTCCCGGCACCAACCCCTCCCCGTAAATACATACAGTCCCCGCACCGACCTCTTCCCGTGATCACACACAGTACCTGCACTGACCCCTCCCCGTGAATACACACAGTCCCCGCAATGACCCTTCCCCGTGAATACACACAGTCCCCGCACCGTCCCCTCCCCGTAAATACACACAGTCCCCAGACCAAACCCGTGAATACACACAGTCCCCGCACTGACCCCTCCCGGTGAATACACACAGTCCCCGCACTGAACCCTCCCCGTGAATACACACAGTCCCCGCTCCGACAACTCCCCGTGAATACACACAGATCCCGCAACAAACCCGCCCCGTGAATACACACAGTCCCCGCACCGACCCCTCCCCATGAATACACACAGTACCCGCATGGGCCCCTCCCCCTGAATACACACAGTCCCTGCACAGAACCCTCCCCGCGAATAGACACAGTCCCCGCACTGACCCCTCCCCGTGAATACACACAGTCCCCGCACTGAACCCTCCCCGTGAATACACACAGTCCCCGCTCCGACACCTCCCCGTGAATACACACAGATCCCGCAATAAACCCGCCCCGTGAATACACACAGTCCCCGCACCGACCCCTCCCCGTGAATACACACAGTACCCGCATGGGCCCCTCCCCCTGAATACACATAGTCCCTGCACAGATCCCTCCCCGCGAATAGACACAGTCCCCGCACAGACCCCTCCCCGTGAATACACACAGTCCCCGCAATGAGTGCCCCCCCTTGAATACACACAGTCCCCGCATTGACCCCTCCCCGTGAATACACACAGTCCCCGCACAGACCCCTCCCCGTGAACACACACAGTCCCTGCACTGACCCCACCCCGTGAATACACACAGTCCCTGCACAGACCAATTCCCGTGAATACACACAGTTCCCGCAATGACCCCTCCCCGTGAATACACACAGTCCCCGCACCATCCCCTGCCCGTGAATACACACAGTCTCCGCACTGACCCCTCACCATGAATACACACAGTCCCCGCAATGACCCCTCCCCGTGAATACACACAGTCCCGGCACCGATCCCTCCCCGTGAATACACACAGTCCCCGCAACGACCCCTCCCCGTAAATACACACAGTCCCCGCACCGACCCCTCCCTGTGATCACACACAGTCCCCGCAATGACCCCTCCCCGTGAATACACACAGTCCCCGTACCGTCCCCTCCCCGTAAATACACACAGTCCCCAGACCAAACCCTCCCCGTGAATACACACAGTCCCCGCAATGACCCCTCCCCGTAAATACACACAGTCCCGGCACCGTCCCCTCCCCGTAAATACACACAGTCCCCGCACCGATCCTTCCACGTGAACACACATAGTCCCGGCACTGACCCCTCCCCGTGAATACACTCAGTCCCCGCACAGACGCCTCCCCCTGAATACACACAGTCCCCGCACCGGCCCCTCCCCGAGAATACACACCGTCCCCGCACCGACCCCTCCCTGTGAATACACACAGTCCCCGCACCAAACCCTCCCTGTGAATACACACTGTCCCTGCACTGACCCCTCCCCGTAAATACACACATCCCCGCACCGACCCCTCCCCGTGAATACACACAGTCCCCGAACCAACCCCTCCCTGTGAATACACACAGTCCCCGCACCGAATCCTCCCTGTGAATACACACAGTCCCTGCACTGACCCCTCCCCATGAATACGCACAGTCCCCGCACCGACCCCTCCCCGTGAATACACACGGTCCCTGCACTGACCCCTCACCATAAATACACACAGTCCCCGCACCGACCCCACCCCGTGAATACACAGTCCCCGAACCGACCCCTCCCCGTGAATACACACAGTCCCTGCAAGGACCCCTCCCCGTGAATACACACAGTCCCCGCACCGACCCCTCCCTGTGAATACACACAGTCCCTGCACTGACCTCTCCCCGTAAATACACACAGTCCCCGCACCGACCCCTCCCCGTGAATACACACAGTCCCCGAACCGACCCCTCCCTGGGAATACACACAGTCCCCGCACCGAACCCTCCCCGTGAATACACACAGTCCCCGCACCGACCCCTCTCTGTGAATACACACAGTCCCCGCACCAAACCCTCCCCGTGAATACACACAGTCCCCGAACCGACCCCTCCCTGTGAATACACACAGTCCCCGCACCGAACCCTCCCCGTGAAAACACACAGTTCCCGTACCGACCCCTCCCCGTGAATACACAGTCCCCGAACCGACCCCTCCCCGTGAATACACACAGTCCCTGCAAGGACCCCTCCCCGTAAATACACACAGTCCCGGCACCGTCCCCTCCCCGTAAATACACACAGTCCCCGCACCGATCCTTCCACGTGAACACACATAGTCCCGGCACTGACCCCTCCCCGTGAATACACTCAGTCCCCGCACAGACGCCTCCCCCTGAATACACACAGTCCCCGCACCGGCCCCTCCCCGAGAATACACACCGTCCCCGCACCGACCCCTCCCTGTGAATACACACAGTCCCCGCACCGAACCCTCCCTGTGAATACACACTGTCCCTGCACTGACCCCTCCCCGTAAATACACACATCCCCGCACCGACCCCTCCCCGTGAATACACACAGTCCCCGAACCAACCCCTCCCTGTGAATACACACAGTCCCCGCACCGAATCCTCCCTGTGAATACACACAGTCCCTGCACTGACCCCTCCCCATGAATACGCACAGTCCCCGCACCGACCCCTCCCCGTGAATACACACGGTCCCTGCACTGACCCCTCACCATAAATACACACAGTCCCCGCACCGACCCCACCCCGTGAATACACAGTCCCCGAACCGACCCCTCCCCGTGAATACACACAGTCCCTGCAAGGACCCCTCCCCGTGAATACACACAGTCCCCGCACCGACCCCTCCCTGTGAATACACACAGTCCCTGCACTGACCTCTCCCCGTAAATACACACAGTCCCCGCACCGACCCCTCCCCGTGAATACACACAGTCCCCGAACCGACCCCTCCCTGGGAATACACACAGTCCCCGCACCGAACCCTCCCCGTGAATACACACAGTCCCCGCACCGACCCCTCTCTGTGAATACACACAGTCCCCGCACCGAACCCTCCCCGTGAATACACACAGTCCCCGAACCGACCCCTCCCTGTGAATACACACAGTCCCCGCACCGAACCCTCCCCGTGAAAACACACAGTTCCCGTACCGACCCCTCCCCGTGAATACACACAGTCCCTGCACTGACCCCTCCCCATGAATACGCACAGTCCCCGCACCGACCCCTCCCCGTGAATACACACAGTCCCTGCACTGAGCCCTCACCGTAAATTCACACAGTCCCCGCACCGACCCCTCCCCGTGAATACACACAGTCCCCGCACCGAACCCTCGCCGTTAATACACACAGTCCCCACACCGACCCATCGCCGTGAATACACATGGTCCCCGCACCGACCTCTCCCCTTGAATTAACACAGGCCCCGCACCTACCCCTCCCCGTGAATACACTGAGTCCCCGCACGGACCCGTCCCCGTGAGGACACACAGTCCCCGCACTGAGCCCTCCCCGTGAATACACACAGTATCCACACAGACCCCTCCCCGTTAATACGCTCAGTCCCCGCACCGACCCCTCCCCATGAATACACGCAGCCCCCGCACTGACCCCTCCCCGTGAATACACACATTCCCCACATTGACCCCTCCCTGTGAATACACACATTCCACGCGCCGACCCCACCCCGTGAATACACACAGTCCCCGCACTGACCCCTCCCCGTGAATACACTCAGTCCCCGCACCGACCCCTCCCCGTGAATACAAACAGTCCCCGCACCGACTCCTCTCCGTGAATACACACAGTCCCTGCACTGACCCCTCCCCGTGAATACACACAATCCCCGCAACGAGCCCTCCCCATGAATACACACAGTCCCCGCACCGACCCCTCCCCGTGAACACACACAGTCTCTGCACTGACCCCTCACCGTGAATACACACAGTCCTGGCACCGATCCCTCCCCGTGAATACACACTGTACCCGCACTGAGACCTCCCCGTGAATACACACAGTCCCCGCAATGACCCCTCCCCGTAAATACACACAGTCCCGGCACCGACCCCTCCCCGTAAATACACACAGTCCCCGCACTGACCCTTCCCCATGAACACACACAGTCCCTGCACTGACCCCTCCCCGTGAATACACTCAGTCCCCGCACAGACGCCTCCCCCTGAATACACACAGTCCCCGCACCGGCCCCTCCCTGTGAATACACACTGTCCCCGCACCATACCCTCCCTGTGAATACACACAGTCCCTGCACTGACCCCTCCCCGTGAATACACACAGTCCCCGCACCGACCCCTCCCTGTGAATACACACTGTCCCTGCACTGACCTCTCCCCGTCAATACACACAGTCCCCGAACCGACCCCTCCCTGTGAATACACACAGTCCCCGCACCGAACCCTCCCTGTGAATACACACAGTCCCTGCACTGACCCCTCCCCATAAATACGCACAGTCCCCGCACCGACCCCTCCCCGTGAATACACACAGTCCCTGCACTGACCCCTCACCGTAAATACACACAGTCCCCACACAGACCCCTCCCCGTGAATACACACAGTCCCCGAACCGAACCCTCGCCGTTAATACACACAGTCCCCATACCGACCCATCGCCGTGAATACACACAGTCCCCACACAGACCCCTCACCGTAAATACACACAGTCCCCACACAGACCCCTCCCCGTGAATACACACAGTCCCCGCACCGACCCCTCCACTTGAATAAACACAGGCCCCGCACCTACCCCTCCCCGTGAATACACTGAGTCCCCGCACCGACTCCTCCCCGTGAATACACACAGTACCCACACAGACCCCTCCCCGTTAATATGCACAGTCCCTGCACCGACCCCTCCCCGTTAATACACACAGTCCCCGCACCGACCCTTCCCTGTGAATACACACATTCCCCGCACCGACCCCTCCCCGTGAATACACACAGTCCCATCAATGTCCCCACCCCATGAATACCCACAGTCCCTGCACCGACCTTCCCCATAAATACACACAGTCCCCGTACCGACCCCTCCCCGCGAATACACACAGTCCCTGCACCGACCCCTCCCCGTGAATACACACAGGCCAAGCACCAACCCTCCTCGTGAATACACACAGTCCCCGCCCTGAACCCTCCCAGTGAACACACACAGTTCCCGCACCGACCCCTCCCCGTGAATACACTCAGATCCCGCAACAACCCCGCCCCGTGAATACACACAGTCCCCACACCAACCGATCCCTGTGAATACACACAGTCCCCACATTGACCCCTCCCTGTGAATACACACATTCCACGCGCCGACCCCACCCCGTGAATACACACAGTCCCCGCACTGACCCCTCCCCGTGAATACACTCAGTCCCCGCTCCGACCCCTCCCCGTGAATACAAACAGTCCCCGCACCGACTCCTCTCCGTGAATACACACAGTCCCTGCACTGACCCCTCCCCGTGAATACACACAATCCCCGCAACGAGCCCTCCCCATGAATACACACAGTCCCCGCACCGACCCCTCCCCGTGAACACACACAGTCTCTGCACTGACCCCTCACCGTGAATACACACAGTCCTGGCACCGATCCCTCCCCGTGAATACACACTGTACCCGCACTGAGACCTCCCCGTGAATACACACAGTCCCCGCAATGACCCCTCCCCGTAAATACACACAGTCCCGGCACCGTCCCCTCCCCGTAAATACACACAGTCCCCGCACCGATCCTTCCACGTGAACACACATAGTCCCGGCACTGACCCCTCCCCGTGAATACACTCAGTCCCCGCACAGACGCCTCCCCCTGAATACACACAGTCCCCGCACCGGCCCCTCCCCGAGAATACACACCGTCCCCGCACCGACCCCTCCCTGTGAATACACACAGTCCCCGCACCAAACCCTCCCTGTGAATACACACTGTCCCTGCACTGACCCCTCCCCGTAAATACACACATCCCCGCACCGACCCCTCCCCGTGAATACACACAGTCCCCGAACCAACCCCTCCCTGTGAATACACACAGTCCCCGCACCGAATCCTCCCTGTGAATACACACAGTCCCTGCACTGACCCCTCCCCATGAATACGCACAGTCCCCGCACCGACCCCTCCCCGTGAATACACACGGTCCCTGCACTGACCCCTCACCATAAATACACACAGTCCCCGCACCGACCCCACCCCGTGAATACACAGTCCCCGAACCGACCCCTCCCCGTGAATACACACAGTCCCTGCAAGGACCCCTCCCCGTGAATACACACAGTCCCCGCACCGACCCCTCCCTGTGAATACACACAGTCCCTGCACTGACCTCTCCCCGTAAATACACACAGTCCCCGCACCGACCCCTCCCCGTGAATACACACAGTCCCCGAACCGACCCCTCCCTGGGAATACACACAGTCCCCGCACCGAACCCTCCCCGTGAATACACACAGTCCCCGCACCGACCCCTCTCTGTGAATACACACAGTCCCCGCACCAAACCCTCCCCGTGAATACACACAGTCCCCGAACCGACCCCTCCCTGTGAATACACACAGTCCCCGCACCGAACCCTCCCCGTGAAAACACACAGTTCCCGTACCGACCCCTCCCCGTGAATACACAGTCCCCGAACCGACCCCTCCCCGTGAATACACACAGTCCCTGCAAGGACCCCTCCCCGTAAATACACACAGTCCCGGCACCGTCCCCTCCCCGTAAATACACACAGTCCCCGCACCGATCCTTCCACGTGAACACACATAGTCCCGGCACTGACCCCTCCCCGTGAATACACTCAGTCCCCGCACAGACGCCTCCCCCTGAATACACACAGTCCCCGCACCGGCCCCTCCCCGAGAATACACACCGTCCCCGCACCGACCCCTCCCTGTGAATACACACAGTCCCCGCACCGAACCCTCCCTGTGAATACACACTGTCCCTGCACTGACCCCTCCCCGTAAATACACACATCCCCGCACCGACCCCTCCCCGTGAATACACACAGTCCCCGAACCAACCCCTCCCTGTGAATACACACAGTCCCCGCACCGAATCCTCCCTGTGAATACACACAGTCCCTGCACTGACCCCTCCCCATGAATACGCACAGTCCCCGCACCGACCCCTCCCCGTGAATACACACGGTCCCTGCACTGACCCCTCACCATAAATACACACAGTCCCCGCACCGACCCCACCCCGTGAATACACAGTCCCCGAACCGACCCCTCCCCGTGAATACACACAGTCCCTGCAAGGACCCCTCCCCGTGAATACACACAGTCCCCGCACCGACCCCTCCCTGTGAATACACACAGTCCCTGCACTGACCTCTCCCCGTAAATACACACAGTCCCCGCACCGACCCCTCCCCGTGAATACACACAGTCCCCGAACCGACCCCTCCCTGGGAATACACACAGTCCCCGCACCGAACCCTCCCCGTGAATACACACAGTCCCCGCACCGACCCCTCTCTGTGAATACACACAGTCCCCGCACCGAACCCTCCCCGTGAATACACACAGTCCCCGAACCGACCCCTCCCTGTGAATACACACAGTCCCCGCACCGAACCCTCCCCGTGAAAACACACAGTTCCCGTACCGACCCCTCCCCGTGAATACACACAGTCCCTGCACTGACCCCTCCCCATGAATACGCACAGTCCCCGCACCGACCCCTCCCCGTGAATACACACAGTCCCTGCACTGAGCCCTCACCGTAAATTCACACAGTCCCCGCACCGACCCCTCCCCGTGAATACACACAGTCCCCGCACCGAACCCTCGCCGTTAATACACACAGTCCCCACACCGACCCATCGCCGTGAATACACATGGTCCCCGCACCGACCTCTCCCCTTGAATTAACACAGGCCCCGCACCTACCCCTCCCCGTGAATACACTGAGTCCCCGCACGGACCCGTCCCCGTGAGGACACACAGTCCCCGCACTGAGCCCTCCCCGTGAATACACACAGTATCCACACAGACCCCTCCCCGTTAATACGCTCAGTCCCCGCACCGACCCCTCCCCATGAATACACGCAGCCCCCGCACTGACCCCTCCCCGTGAATACACACATTCCCCACATTGACCCCTCCCTGTGAATACACACATTCCACGCGCCGACCCCACCCCGTGAATACACACAGTCCCCGCACTGACCCCTCCCCGTGAATACACTCAGTCCCCGCACCGACCCCTCCCCGTGAATACAAACAGTCCCCGCACCGACTCCTCTCCGTGAATACACACAGTCCCTGCACTGACCCCTCCCCGTGAATACACACAATCCCCGCAACGAGCCCTCCCCATGAATACACACAGTCCCCGCACCGACCCCTCCCCGTGAACACACACAGTCTCTGCACTGACCCCTCACCGTGAATACACACAGTCCTGGCACCGATCCCTCCCCGTGAATACACACTGTACCCGCACTGAGACCTCCCCGTGAATACACACAGTCCCCGCAATGACCCCTCCCCGTAAATACACACAGTCCCGGCACCGACCCCTCCCCGTAAATACACACAGTCCCCGCACTGACCCTTCCCCATGAACACACACAGTCCCTGCACTGACCCCTCCCCGTGAATACACTCAGTCCCCGCACAGACGCCTCCCCCTGAATACACACAGTCCCCGCACCGGCCCCTCCCTGTGAATACACACTGTCCCCGCACCATACCCTCCCTGTGAATACACACAGTCCCTGCACTGACCCCTCCCCGTGAATACACACAGTCCCCGCACCGACCCCTCCCTGTGAATACACACTGTCCCTGCACTGACCTCTCCCCGTCAATACACACAGTCCCCGAACCGACCCCTCCCTGTGAATACACACAGTCCCCGCACCGAACCCTCCCTGTGAATACACACAGTCCCTGCACTGACCCCTCCCCATAAATACGCACAGTCCCCGCACCGACCCCTCCCCGTGAATACACACAGTCCCTGCACTGACCCCTCACCGTAAATACACACAGTCCCCACACAGACCCCTCCCCGTGAATACACACAGTCCCCGAACCGAACCCTCGCCGTTAATACACACAGTCCCCATACCGACCCATCGCCGTGAATACACACAGTCCCCACACAGACCCCTCACCGTAAATACACACAGTCCCCACACAGACCCCTCCCCGTGAATACACACAGTCCCCGCACCGACCCCTCCACTTGAATAAACACAGGCCCCGCACCTACCCCTCCCCGTGAATACACTGAGTCCCCGCACCGACTCCTCCCCGTGAATACACACAGTACCCACACAGACCCCTCCCCGTTAATATGCACAGTCCCTGCACCGACCCCTCCCCGTTAATACACACAGTCCCCGCACCGACCCTTCCCTGTGAATACACACATTCCCCGCACCGACCCCTCCCCGTGAATACACACAGTCCCATCAATGTCCCCACCCCATGAATACCCACAGTCCCTGCACCGACCTTCCCCATAAATACACACAGTCCCCGTACCGACCCCTCCCCGCGAATACACACAGTCCCTGCACCGACCCCTCCCCGTGAATACACACAGGCCAAGCACCAACCCTCCTCGTGAATACACACAGTCCCCGCCCTGAACCCTCCCAGTGAACACACACAGTTCCCGCACCGACCCCTCCCCGTGAATACACTCAGATCCCGCAACAACCCCGCCCCGTGAATACACACAGTCCCCACACCAACCGATCCCTGTGAATACACACAGTCCCCACATTGACCCCTCCCTGTGAATACACACATTCCACGCGCCGACCCCACCCCGTGAATACACACAGTCCCCGCACTGACCCCTCCCCGTGAATACACTCAGTCCCCGCTCCGACCCCTCCCCGTGAATACAAACAGTCCCCGCACCGACTCCTCTCCGTGAATACACACAGTCCCTGCACTGACCCCTCCCCGTGAATACACACAATCCCCGCAACGAGCCCTCCCCATGAATACACACAGTCCCCGCACCGACCCCTCCCCGTGAACACACACAGTCTCTGCACTGACCCCTCACCGTGAATACACACAGTCCTGGCACCGATCCCTCCCCGTGAATACACACTGTACCCGCACTGAGACCTCCCCGTGAATACACACAGTCCCCGCAATGACCCCTCCCCGTAAATACACACAGTCCCGGCACCGACCCCTCCCCGTAAATACACACAGTCCCCGCACTGACCCTTCCCCATGAACACACACAGTCCCTGCACTGACCCCTCCCCGTGAATACACTCAGTCCCCGCACAGACGCCTCCCCCTGAATACACACAGTCCCCGCACCGGCCCCTCCCTGTGAATACACACTGTCCCCGCACCATACCCTCCCTGTGAATACACACAGTCCCTGCACTGACCCCTCCCCGTGAATACACACAGTCCCCGCACCGACCCCTCCCTGTGAATACACACTGTCCCTGCACTGACCTCTCCCCGTCAATACACACAGTCCCCGAACCGACCCCTCCCTGTGAATACACACAGTCCCCGCACCGAACCCTCCCTGTGAATACACACAGTCCCTGCACTGACTCCTCCCCATAAATACGCACAGTCCCCGCACCGACCCCTCCCCGTGAATACACACAGTCCCTGCACTGACCCCTCACCGTAAATACACACAGTCCCCACACAGACCCCTCCCCGTGAATACACACAGTCCCCGAACCGAACCCTCGCCGTTAATACACACAGTCCCCATACCGACCCATCGCCGTGAATACACACAGTCCCCGCACCGACCCCTCCACTTGAATAAACACAGGCCCCGCACCTACCCCTCCCCGTGAATACACTGAGTCCCCGCACCGACTCCTCCCCGTGAATACACACAGTACCCACACAGACCCCTCCCCGTTAATATGCACAGTCCCTGCACCGACCCCTCCCCGTTAATACACACAGTCCCCGCACCGACCCTTCCCTGTGAATACACACATTCCCCGCACCGACCCCTCCCCGTGAATACACACAGTCCCATCAATGTCCCCACCCCATGAATACACACAGTCCCTGCACCGACCTTCCCCATAAATACACACAGTCCCCGTACCGACCCCTCCCCGCGAATACACACAGTCCCTGCACCGACCCCTCCCCGTGAATACACACAGGCCAAGCACCAACCCTCCCCGTGAATACACACAATCCCCGCAACGAGCCCTCCCCATGAATACACACAGTCCCCGCACCGACCCCTCCCCGTGAACACACACAGTCTCTGCACTGACCCCTCACCGTGAATACACACAGTCCTGGCACCGATCCCTCCCCGTGAATACACACTGTACCCGCACTGAGACCTCCCCGTGAATACACACAGTCCCCGTACCGTCCCCTCCCCGTAAATACACACAGTCCCCAGACCAAACCCTCCCCGTGAATACACACAGTCCCCGCACTGAACCCTCCCCGTGAATACACACAGTCCCTGCACAGACCCATTCCCGTGAATACACACATTCCCCGCAATGACCCCTCCCCGTGAATACACACAGTCCCCGCACCGATCCCTCCCCGTGAATACACACAGTCCCCGCAACGACCCCTCCCCGTGAATACACACAGTCCCCGCACCGATCCCTCCCCGTGAATACACACAGTCCCCGCAACGACCCCTCCCCGTGAATACACACAGTCCCGGCACCAACCCCTCCCCGTAAATACATACAGTCCCCGCACCGACCTCTTCCCGTGATCACACACAGTACCTGCACTGACCCCTCCCCGTGAATACACACAGTCCCCGCAATGACCCTTCCCCGTGAATACACACAGTCCCCGCACCGTCCCCTCCCCGTAAATACACACAGTCCCCAGACCAAACCCGTGAATACACACAGTCCCCGCACTGACCCCTCCCGGTGAATACACACAGTCCCCGCACTGAACCCTCCCCGTGAATACACACAGTCCCCGCTCCGACAACTCCCCGTGAATACACACAGATCCCGCAACAAACCCGCCCCGTGAATACACACAGTCCCCGCACCGACCCCTCCCCATGAATACACACAGTACCCGCATGGGCCCCTCCCCCTGAATACACACAGTCCCTGCACAGAACCCTCCCCGCGAATAGACACAGTCCCCGCACTGACCCCTCCCCGTGAATACACACAGTCCCCGCACTGAACCCTCCCCGTGAATACACACAGTCCCCGCTCCGACACCTCCCCGTGAATACACACAGATCCCGCAATAAACCCGCCCCGTGAATACACACAGTCCCCGCACCGACCCCTCCCCGTGAATACACACAGTACCCGCATGGGCCCCTCCCCCTGAATACACACAGTCCCTGCACAGATCCCTCCCCGCGAATAGACACAGTCCCCGCACAGACCCCTCCCCGTGAATACACACAGTCCCCGCAATGAGCGCCCCCCCTTGAATACACACAGTCCCCGCATTGACCCCTCCCCGTGAATACACACAGTCCCCGCACAGACCCCTCCCCGTGAACACACACAGTCCCTGCACTGACCCCACCCCGTGAATACACACAGTCCCTGCACAGACCCATTCCCGTGAATACACACAGTTCCCGCAATGACCCCTCCCCGTGAATACACACAGTCCCCGCATCATCCCCTGCCCGTGAATACACACAGTCTCCGCACTGACCCCTCACCGTGAATACACACAGTCCCCGCAATGACCCCTCCCCGTGAATACACACAGTCCCGGCACCGATCCCTCCCCGTGAATACACACAGTCCCCGCAACGACCCCTCCCCGTAAATACACACAGTCCCCGCACCGACCCCTCCCTGTGATCACACACAGTCCCCGCAATGACCCCTCCCCGTGAATACACACAGTCCCCGTACCGTCCCCTCCCCGTAAATACACACAGTCCCCAGACCAAACCCTCCCCGTGAATACACACAGTCCCCGCAATGACCCCTCCCCGTAAATACACACAGTCCCGGCACCGACCCCTCCCCGTAAATACACAGAGTCCCCGCACCGATCCTTCCACGTGAACACACATAGTCCCGGCACTGACCCCTCCCCGTGAATACACTCAGTCCCCGCACAGACGCCTCCCCCTGAATACACACAGTCCCCGCACCGGCCCCTCCCCGAGAATACACACCGTCCCCGCACCGACCCCTCCCTGTGAATACACACAGTCCCCGCACCAAACCCTCCCTGTGAATACACACTGTCCCTGCACTGACCCCTCCCCGTAAATACACACATCCCCGCACCGACCCCTCCCCATGAATACACACAGTCCCCGAACCAACCCCTCCCTGTGAATACACACAGTCCCCGCACCGAATCCTCCCTGTGAATACACACAGTCCCTGCACTGACCCCTCCCCATGAATACGCACAGTCCCCGCACCTACCCCTCCCCGTGAATACACACGGTCCCTGCACTGACCCCTCACCATAAATACACACAGTCCCCGCACCGACCCCACCCCGTGAATACACAGTCCCCGAACCGACCCCTCCCCGTGAATACACACAGTCCCCGCACCGACCCCTCCCTGTGAATACACACAGTCCCTGCACTGACCTCTCCCCGTAAATACACACAGTCCCCGCACCGACCCCTCCCCGTGAATACACACAGTCCCCGAACCGACCCCTCCCTGGGAATACACACAGTCCCCGCACCGAACCCTCCCCGTGAATACACACAGTCCCCGCACCGACCCCTCTCTGTGAATACACACAGTCCCCGCACCGAACCCTCCCCGTGAATACACACAGTCCCCGAACCGACCCCTCCCTGTGAATACACACAGTCCCTGCACCGAACCCTCCCCGTGAAAACACACAGTTCCCGTACCGACCCCTCCCCGTGAAAACACACAGTCCCTGCACTGACCCCTCCCCATGAATACGCACAGTCCCCGCACTGAGCCCTCACCGTAAATTCACACAGTCCCCGCACCGACCCCTCCCCGTGAATACACACAGTCCCCGCACCGAACCCTCGCCGTTAATACACACAGTCCCCACACCGACCCATCGCCGTGAATACACATGGTCCCCGCACCGACCTCTCCCCTTGAATTAACACAGGCCCCGCACCTACCCCTCCCCGTGAATACACTGAGTCCCCGCACGGACCCGTCCCCGTGAGGACACACAGTCCCCGCACTGAGCCCTCCCCGTGAATACACACAGTATCCACACAGACCCCTCCCCGTTAATACGCTCAGTCACCGCACCGACCCCTCCCCATGAATACACTGAGTCCCCGCACGGACCCGTCCCCGTGAGGACACACATTCCCCGCACCGACCCCTCCCCGTGAAAACACACTGTCCCTGCAATGTCCCCTCCCCATGAATACACGAAGTCCCCGCACTGACCCCTCCCCGTGAATACACACATTCCCCACATTGACCCCTCCCTGTGAATACACACATTCCACGCGCCGACCCCACCCCGTGAATACACACAGTCCCCGCACTGACCCCTCCCCGTGAATACACTCAGTCCCCGCACCGACCCCTCCCCGTGAATACAAACAGTCCCCGCACCGACTCCTCTCCGTGAATACACACAGTCCCTGCACTGACCCCTCCCCGTGAATACACACAATCCCCGCAACGAGCCCTCCCCATGAATACACACAGTCCCCGCACCGACCCCTCCCCGTGAACACACACAGTCTCTGCACTGACCCCTCACCGTGAATACACACAGTCCTGGCACCGATCCCTCCCCGTGAATACACACTGTACCCGCACTGAGACCTCCCCGTGAATACACACAGTCCCCGCACTGACCCTTCCCCATGAACACACACAGTCCCTGCACTGACCCCTCCCCGTGAATACACTCAGTCCCCGCACAGACGCCTCCCCCTGAATACACACAGTCCCCGCACCGGCCCCTCCCTGTGAATACACACTGTCCCCGCACCATACCCTCCCTGTGAATACACACAGTCCCTGCACTGACCCCTCCCCGTGAATACACACAGTCCCCGCACCGACCCCTCCCTGTGAATACACACTGTCCCTGCACTGACCTCTCCCCGTCAATACACACAGTCCCCGAACCGACCCCTCCCTGTGAATACACACAGTCCCCGCACCGAACCCTCCCTGTGAATACACACAGTCCCTGCACTGACCCCTCCCCATAAATACGCACAGTCCCCGCACCGACCCCTCCCCGTGAATACACACAGTCCCTGCACTGACCCCTCACCGTAAATACACACAGTCCCCACACAGACCCCTCCCCGTGAATACACACAGTCCCCGAACCGAACCCTCGCCGTTAATACACACAGTCCCCATACCGACCCATCGCCGTGAATACACACAGTCCCCGCACCGACCCCTCCACTTGAATAAACACAGGCCCCGCACCTACCCCTCCCCGTGAATACACTGAGTCCCCGCACCGACTCCTCCCCGTGAATACACACAGTACCCACACAGACCCCTCCCCGTTAATATGCACAGTCCCTGCACTGACCCCTCCCCGTTAATACACACATTCCCCGCACCGACCCCTCCCCGTGAATACACACAGTCCCATCAATGTCCCCACCCCATGAATACACACAGTCCCTGCACCGACCTTCCCCATAAATACACACAGTCCCCGTACCGACCCCTCCCCGCGAATACACACAGTCCCTGCACCGACCCCTCCCCGTGAATACACACAGGCCAAGCACCAACCCTGCCCGTGATTACATACAGTCCCCTCACAGACGCCTCACCGTGAATACACACAGTCCCTGCACCGACCCTTCCTCGTGAATACACACAGTCCCTGCACTGACCCTTCCCCGTGAATACACACAGTCGCTGAACCGTTCCCTCCCCGTGAACACACACAGTCCCCGCACAGACACCTCCCCGTGAATACACACAGTCCCCGCACCGACCCCTCCCCGTGAATACACACAGGGCCTGCACCAATCTCTGCCCGTGAATACACACAGTCGCTGAACCGTTCCCTCCCCGTGAATACACACAGTCCCCGCACCGACCCCTCCCCGCGACTACACACAGTCCCCGCACTGAACCCTCCCCGTGAATACACACAGTCTCCGCACCGACCCCTCCCTGTGAATACACACAGTCTCCGCACCGACCCCTCCCTGTGAATACACTCAGTCCCCGCACCGACCCCTTCCCGTGAATACACACAGTCCCCACACCGACCCCTCCCTGTGAATACACTCAGTCCCCGCACCGACCCTTCCTCGTGAATACACACAGTCCCTGCACTGACCCCTCCCCGTGAATACACACAGTCGCTGAACCGTTCCCTCCCCGTGAACACACACAGTCCCCGCACAGACACCTCCCCGTGAATACACACAGTCCCCGCACCGACTCCTCCCCGTGAATACACACAGGCCCTGCACCAATCTCTGCCCGTGAATACACACAGTCGCTGAACCGTTCCCTCCCCGTGAAAACACACAGTCCCCGCACCGACCCCTCCCCGCGAAGACACACAGTCCCCGCACCAACCCCTTCCTGTGAATACACACAGTCCCTGCACTGAACCCTCCCCGTGAATGCACACAGTCTCCGCACCGACCCCTCCCTGTGAATACACACAGTCCCCGCACCGGCCCCTCCCCGTGAATACACTCAGTCCCCGCACCGACCCTTTCCCGTGAATACACACAGTCCCCACACTGACCCCCTCCCTGTGAATACACACAGTCCCCGCACTGACCCTTCACCGTGATTACACACAGTCCCCGCAACGTCCTCTCCCTGTGAATACACACAGTCCCTGCACCGACCTTCCGCATAAATACACACAGTCCCCGCACCGACCCGTCCCCATAAATACAAACTGTCCCTGCACCGACCCCTCCCCGTGAATACACTCAGGCCCTGCACCAACCCCTGCCCGTGATTACATACAGTCCCCGCACAGACGCCTCACCGTGAATACACACAGTCCCCGCACCGACCCCTCCCCGTGAATACACACAGTCCTCGCACCGAACCCACTCCATGAATACACACAGTCCCTGCACGGACATTCCCCATAAATACACACAGTCCACGCACCGACCCCTCCCCATAAATACAAACAGGCCCTGCACCGACCCCTCCCCATGAATACACACAGGCCCTGCACCAACCCCTGCCCGTGATTACATACAGTCCCCGCACAGACCCCTCCCTGTAAATACACACAGTCCCCGCACTGACCCATCAACGTGAATACACACAGTCCCTGCACCGTCCTCTCCCCGTGAATACACACAGTCCCCACACCGACCCATCCCTGTAAATACTCACAGTCCCCGCACCGACCCATCAACGTGAATACACACAGTCCCTGCACTGACCCCTCCCGGTGAATACACACAGTCCCCGCACCGACCCCTCCCCGTGAATACACACAGTCCCTGCACTGACCCCTCCCGGTGAAAACACACAGTCCCCGCACTGACCCCTTCATGAATACACACAGTCCCTGCACCGACCTTCCCTATAAATACACACAGTCCCCGTACCGACCCCTCCCCGCGAATACACACAGTCCCTGCACCGACCCCTCCCCCTGAATACACACAGGCCCTGCACCAACCCTGCCCGTGATTACATACAGTCCCCTCACAGACACGTTACCGTGAATACACACAGTCCGCGCACCGACCCCTACCCGAGAATACACTCAGTCCTCGCACCGAACCCTCCCCGTGAATACACACAGTCCCTGCACCGACCCTTCCTCGTGAATACACACAGTCCCTGCACTGACCCCTCCCCGTGAATACACACAGTCCCTGCACCGACCCTTCCTCGTGAATACACACAGTCCCTGCACTGACCCCTCCCCGTGAATACACACAGTCGCTGAACCGTTCCCTCCCCGTGAACACACACAGTCCCCGCACAGACTCCTCCCCGTGAATACACACAGTCCCCGCACCGACCCCTCCCCGTGAACACACACAGTCCCCGCACTGAACCATCCCCGTGAATACACACAGTCTCCGCACCAACCCCTCCCTGTGAATACACACAGTCCCCGCACTGGCCCCTCCCCGTGAATACACTCAGTCCCCGCACCGACCCCTCTCCGTGAATACACACAGTCCCCGCACTGACCCTTCACCGTGATTACACACAGTCCCCGCAACGTCCTCTCCCTGTGAATACACAGTCCCCGCACCGACCCCTCCCCGTGAATAGACACAGTCCCTGCACTGACCCCTCCCTGAGAATACACACAGTCCCCGCACCGACCCCTTCCCGTGAATACACACAGTCCCTGCACCGACCTTCCGCATAAATACACACAGGCCCCGCACCGACCCGTCCCCATAAATACAAACTGTCCCTGCACCGACCCCTCCCCGTGAATACACAGCGGCCCTGCACCAACCCCTGCCCGTGATTACATACAGTCCCCGCACAGACGCCTCACCGTGAATACACACAGTCCCCGCACCGACCCCTCCCCGTGAATACACACAGTCCTCGCACCGAACCCACCCCATGAATACACACAGTCCCTGCACGGACCTTCCCCATAAATACACACAGTCCCCGCACCGACCCCTCCCCATAAATACAAACAGTCCCTGCACCGGCCCCTCCCCTTGAATACACACAGGCCCTGCACCAACCCCTGCCCGTGATTACATACAGTCCCCGCACAGACCCCTCCGCGTGAATACACACAGTCTCCGCACCGACCCCTCCCCGTGAATACACACAGTCCTCGCACCGAACCCACCCTGTGAATACACACAGTCCCTGCACCGACCCTTCCTCGTGAATACACACAGTCCCCGCACTGACCCCTCCCCGTGAATACACACAGTCCCCGCACCGACGCCTCCCCGTGAATACACACAGTCCCCGCACTGACCCCTCCCCGTGAATACACACAGTCCCCGCACCGACCCCTCCCCGTAAATACACACAGTCCTCGCACCGAACCCACCCCGTGAATACACACAGTCCCTGCACCAACCCTTCCTCGTGAATACACACAGTCCCCGCACTGACCCCTCCCCGTGAATACACACAGTCCCCGCACCGACGCCTCCCCGTGAATACACACAGTCCCCGCACTGACCCCTCCCTGTGAATACACACAGTCCCCGCACCGACCCCTCCCCGTGAATACACACAGTCCTCGCGCCGAACCCACCCTGTGAATACACACAGTCCCTGCATCGACCCTTCCTCGTGAATACACACAGTCCCCGCACTGACCCCTCCCCGTGAATACACACAGTTACTGAACTGTTCCCTCCCCGTGAATACACACAGTCCCCGCACCAACCCCTCCCCGTGAATACACACAGTCCCCGCACCGACCCCTTCCCGAGAATACACTCAGTCCTCGCACCGAACCCTCCCCGTGAAGACACACAGTCCCTGCACCGACCCTTCCTTGTGAAAACACACAGTCCCAGCACCAACCCCTCCCCGAGTCTTCTCCCTTCTCTTTTATCTGTTTTTCTCTCACTTTTTCTCTATTTTTCTTTCTGTTTCACACTTTTTCTCTCTCTTTTACTCTTTTTCTCACTTTTTCTCTGTATTTACCTCTTTTTATCTCTTTTTCTCTTTTTCACTCTCCTTTTCTATCTCTTTTTCTCTTTTTTGCTCTCTCTTTATCTCTCTTTCTTCTCTCTCTTTTCTCTGTCTTTTTCTCTCTCCTTTTCTCTCTATTTTTCTCTCTCTTTTTGTCCCTCTTTTTCTCTTTCTCTCTCTCTGTTACTCTCTCATTTTCTCTCCATTTTTCTGTTCTTCTCTCTTTTTCTCTCCCTTTTTCTCTCACTTTTCTCTTTTGTTTTCTCTCTTTTTCACTCAGTTTTTCATTCTCATTTGCTCTCTCTCTTTTCTCTCTCTTTTTTCTCTCTTTTTCTCTCTCTTTTCCTTTATCTTTTTCTCTCTCTTTTTCACTCTCTTATTCTCTCTTTTGCTCTCTCTTATTCTCTGTTTTTCTCTCTCTTTTTCTCTTTCTCTCTCTCTTTCTCTCTCTCTTTTTCTCTCTTCTTTTCTCTCACTTTTTATCTCTTTTGCTCTCACTTTTTCTCTCTATTTCTCTCTCTTTTTCTCTCTTTTTCTCTCTCTTTCTCTGTTTTTCTCCCTCTTTTTCACTCTCTTTTTCTCTATCTGTTTCATTCTCTTTTTCTCTATCTTTTTCTCTTTCTCTCTCTTTTTCTCTCCTTCTCTCTCTCTTTTTCTCTCTTTTCTGTTTCTCTTTTCTCTCTTTTTCTCTCTATTTTTCTCTCCCCTTTTCTCTCTCTGTTTCTCTCTCATTTTCTCTCTTTTTCTCTTTCTTTTTCACTCTTGTTTGCTCTCTCTCTTCTTCTCTCTCTTTTTCTCTCTTTTTCTCTTCTTCTCTCTTCTATCCCTCTCTTTTTCTCTCTCTTCCTTTCTCTTTATCTCTCTTTTTTCACTTTTTCATTATTTTTCTCTCTTTTTCTCGACCTTTTTCTCTCTCGTTTTCTCTCTTTTTCTCTCTTTTTTCTCCCATTCTCTATCTCTTTTCCCTCTTGTTTTCTAGCTTTTTCTCTCACTTTTTCACTCTTTTTTCTCTCTTCTCTCTTTTTATTCCTCTTTTCTCTCTTTTTCTCTTTTTCTCTCTCATTTTCTGTTTTTTTCTCTCTTTTTCTCTTTCTCTCTCTTTCTCTCTTTTACTCTCTGTTTTTCTCTCTCTTTTTCTCTTTTTCTCTTTCTCTCTTTTACTCTCTCTTTTTCTCGTTTTATCTTTTATTTCTCTCTCTTTATCTGTTTCCTTTTCACTTTTCTCTCTCTTTTTCTCTTTTGCTCTTTCTCTCTCTTTTTCTCTTCCACTCTTTTTCTCTCTCTTTTTCACTTTTTCTCTCTCTTTTTCTCTCTCATTTTTTCACGTTTTTCTCTTTTTCTTTCACCTCTTTTCTCTTATTATCTCTCTTCTTCTCCCTCTTTTCCGCTCTCTTTTTTCTCTGTTTCTCTCACTTTTTCTGTATTTTTCTTTCTGTTTCTCTCTCTTTTTCTCTCTCTTTTACTCTTTTTCTCTCTTTTTGTCTCTATATACCTCTTTTTATCGCTTTTACTCTCTTTTTCTCTTTTTCTCTCTCTTTTTCTTTCTCTTTTTCTCTCTCTTTTTCACTCTATTTTTCTCTCTTTTCCATTTTTATCTCTCTTTTTGTCTCTTTTTCTCTTCTTCTCTCTCTTTTTCTCTCTCTATTTTCTCTCTTCTTCTCTCTTTTTTCTCTCTCTTTTCTTTCTCTTTTTCTCTCTCTTTTTCACTTTTTCACTCTCTTTTTCTCTCTATTGCTCTCTCTTTTTCTTTCTCTCTCTCTCTTTTTCTCTCTCTATTTCTCTCTTTTTCTCTTTTTCTCTTTCTCACTTTTACTCTCTCTTTTTCACTTTTTCTCTCTTATTCTCTCACTTTTTCTCTCTGTTTTTCTCTCTCTTTTTCTCTCTCGTTTTCTCTTTTTCTCTCTCTTTTTCTCTTTTTCTCTCACTTTATCTTTTTCTCACTTTTTTTCTCTCTTTTTCTCTCTTTCTCTCTTTTACTCTCTCTGTTTCTCTTTTTCTCTTTCTCTCTTTTTTGTCTCTTTATCTCTTTCTCTCTTTTTCTCTCTCTTTTTCTTTCTCTTTTTCTCTTTTTCTCACTCTCTTTCTCTCTTTTTCTCTCTCTTTTTCTCTCTGTTTTTCTCTCTCTTTTTCTCTGTCATTTTCTCTTTTTCTCTCTCTTTTTCTCTCTTTTTCTCTCTCTTCTTCTCTCTTTCTCTCTTTTACTCTCTCTCTGTTTTTCTTTTTCTCGTTCTCTCTTTTTTGCCTCTTTATCTCTTTCTCTCTTTTTCTCTCTTTTTCTTTCTCTTTTTCTCGTTTTCTCTCTTTTTCACTCTCTCTTTCTCTCTTTTTCTCTCTCTTTTTCTTTCTCTCTCTTACTCTCTCTCTTTTTCTCTCTGTTTTTCTCTCTCTTTTTCTCTCTTTCTCTCTCTTTTTCTCTCTTTTTATCTCTCTTTTTCTCTCTCTTTTCTTTCTCTCTCTCTTTTTCTCTCTGTTTTCTCTCTCTTTATCTCTTTTTCTCTTTTACTCTCTCTGTTTCTCTTTTTCTCTTTCTCTCTTTATGTCTCTTTCTCTCTTTCTCTCTTTTTCTCACTTTTTTTCTCTTTTTCTCATTTTCTCTCTTTCTCTCTCTCGTTCTCTCTTTTTCTCTCTCTTTTTCTCTCTGTTTTTCTCTCTCTTTTTCTCTGTCGTTTTCTGTTTCTCTGTCTTTTTCTCTTTTTCTCTCTTTTACTCTCTCTGTTTCTCTTTTTCTCTTTCTCTCTTTTTTGTCTCTTTATCTCTTTCTCTCTTTTTCTCTCACTTTTTCTCTTTTTCTCACTTTTTCTCTCTCTTTTACTCTCTTTCTCTCTTTTACTCTCTCTGTTTCTCTTTTTCTCTTTCTCTCTTTTTTGTCTCTTTATCTCTTCTCTCTTTTTCTCTCACTTTTTCACTTTTTCTCTCTTTTTCTCTCTCTTTTTCTGTCTTTCTCTCTTTTACTCTCTCTGTTTCTCTTTTTCTCTTTCTCTCTTTTTTGTCTCTTTAACTCTTTCTCTCTTTTTCTCTCTCTTTTCATTTCTCTTCTTCTCTTTTTCTCTCTTTCTCTCTTTTTCTCTCTCTCTCTTTCTCTCTTTTTCTATCTCTTTTTCTCTCTTTTTCTCTCTCTTTTTCTCTCTCGTTTTCTCTTTTTCTCTCTCTTTTTCTCTTTTTCTCTCACTTTTCTCTTTTTCTCTCTTTTTCGCTCTCTTTTTCTCTCTCTTTTTCTTTCTCGCTTTATCACTTTTTCTCTTTTTCTCTTTTTTCTCACTTTTCTCTCTAATTTTCTCTTTTTCTCTTTTTCTCTCTTTTTCTCTCTCTTTTTCTTTCTCTCTCTCTCTTTTTCTCTCTCTATTTCTCTCTTTTTCTCTTTTTCTCTTTCTCACTTTTACTCTCTCTTTTTCACTTTTTCTCTCTTATTCTCTCACTTTTTCTCTCTGTTTTTCTCTCTCTTTTCTCTCTCGTTTTCTCTTTTTCTCTCTCTTTTTCTCTTTTTCTCTCACTTTATCTTTTTCTCACTTTTTTCTCTCTTTTTCTCTCTTTCTCTCTTTTACTCTCTCTGTTTCTCTTTTTCTCTTTCTCTCTTTTTTGTCTCTTTATCTCTTTCTCTCTTTTTCTCTCTCTTTTTCTTTCTCTTTTTCTCACTCTCTTTCTCTCTTTTTCTCTCTCTTTTTCACTCTATTTTTCTCTCTTTTTCCATTTTTATCTCTCTTTTTGTCTCTTTTTCTCTTCTTCTCTCTCTTTTTCTCTCTCTATTTTCTCTCTTCTTCTCTCTTTTTTCTCTCTCTTTTTCACTTTTCACTCTCTTTTTCTCTCTATTGCTCTCTCTTTTTCTTTCTCTCTCTCTCTTTTTCTCTCTCTATTTCTCTCTTTTTCTCTTTTTCTCTTTCTCACTTTTACTCTCTCTTTTTCACTTTTTCTCTCTTATTCTCTCACTTTTTCTCTCTGTTTTTCTCTCTCTTTTTCTCTCTCGTTTTCTCTTTTTCTCTCTCTTTTTCTCTTTTTCTCTCACTTTATCTTTTTCTCACTTTTTTTCTCTCTTTTTCTCTCTTTCTCTCTTTTACTCTCTCTGTTTCTCTTTTTCTCTTTCTCTCTTTTTTGTCTCTTTATCTCTTTCTCTCTTTTTCTCTCTCTTTTTCTTTCTCTTTTTCTCTTTTTCTCACTCTCTTTCTCTCTTTTTCTCTCTCTTTTTCTCTCTGTTTTTCTCTCTCTTTTTCTCTGTCATTTTCTCTTTTTCTCTCTCTTTCTCTCTCTTTTTCTCTCTCTTCTTCTCTCTTTCTCTCTTTTACTCTCTCTCTGTTTTTCTTTTTCTCGTTCTCTCTTTTTTGCCTCTTTATCTCTTTCTCTCTTTTTCTCTCTTTTTCTTTATCTTTTTCTCGTTTTCTCTCTTTTTCACTCTCTCTTTCTCTCTTTTTCTCTCTCTTTTTCTTTCTCTCTCTTACTCTCTCTCTTTTTCTCTCTGTTTTTCTCTCTCTTTTTCTCTCTTTCTCTCTCTTTTTCTCTCTTTTTATCTCTCTTTTTCTCTCTCTTTTCTTTCTCTCTCTCTTTTTCTCTCTGTTTTCTCTCTCTTTATCTCTTTTTCTCTTTTACTCTTTCTGTTTCTCTTTTTCTCTTTCTGTCTTTATGTCTCTTTCTCTCTTTCTCTCTTTTTCTCACTTTTTTTCTCTTTTTCTCATTTTCTCTCTTTCTCTCTTTTTCTCTCTCGTTCTCTCTTTTTCTCTCTCTTTTTCTCTCTGTTTTTCTCTCTCTTTTTCTCTGTCGTTTTCTGTTTCTCTGTCTTTTTCTCTTTTTCTCTCTTTTACTCTCTCTGTTTCTCTTTTTCTCTTTCTCTCTTTTTTGTCTCTTTATCTCTTTCTCTCTTTTTCTCTCACTTTTTCTCTTTTTCTCACTTTTTCTCTCTCTTTTACTCTCTTTCTCTCTTTTACTCTCTCTGTTTCTCTTTTTCTCTTTCTCTCTTTTTTGTCTCTTTATCTCTTCTCTCTTTTTCTCTCACTTTTTCACTTTTTCTCTCTTTTTCTCTCTCTTTTTCTGTCTTTCTCTCTTTTACTCTCTCTGTTTCTCTTTTTCTCTTTCTCTCTTTTTTGTCTCTTTAACTCTTTCTCTCTTTTTCTCTCTCTTTTCATTTCTCTTCTTCTCATTTTCTCTCTTTCTCTCTTTTTCTCTCTCTCTTTCTCTCTTTTTCTATCTCTTTTTCTCTCTTTTTCTCTCTCTTTTTCTCTCTCGTTTTCTCTTTTTCTCTCTCTTTTTCTCTTTTTCTCTCACTTTTCTCTTTTTCTCTCTTTTTCGCTCTCTTTTTCTCTCTCTTTTTCTTTCTCGCTTTATCACTTTTTCTCTTTTTCTCTTTTTTCTCACTTTTCTCTCTCATTTTCTCTTTTTCTCTTTTTCTCTCTTTTTCTCTCTCTTTTTCTTTCTCTCTCTCTCTTTTTCTCTCTCTATTTCTCTCTTTTTCTCTTTTTCTCTTTCTCACTTTTACTCTCTCTTTTTCACTTTTTCTCTCTTATTCTCTCACTTTTTCTCTCTGTTTTTCTCTCTCTTTTTTTCTCTCGTTTTCTCTTTTTCTCTCTCTTTTTCTCTTTTTCTCTCACTTTATCTTTTTCTCACTTTTTTCTCTCTTTTTCTCCCTTTCTCTCTTTTACTCTCTCTGTTTCTCTTTCTCTCTTTTTTGTCTCTTTATCTCTTTCTCTCTTTTTCTCTCTCTTTTTCTTTCTCTTTTTCTCTTTTTCTCACTCTCTTTCTCTCTTTTTCTCTCTCTTTTTCTCTCTGTTTTTCTCTCTCTTTTTCTCTGTCATTTTCTCTTTTTCTCTCTCTTTTTCTCTCTTTTTCTCTCTCTTCTTCTCTCTTTCTCTCTTTTACTCTCTCTCTGTTTCTCTTTTTCTCTTTCTCTCTTTTTTGTCTCTTTATCTCTTTCTCTCTTTTTCTCTCTTTTTCTTTCTCTTTTTCTCGTTTTCTCTCTTTTTCACTCTCTCTTTCTCTCTTTTTCTCTCTCTTTTTCTTTCTCTCTCTTACTCTCTCTCTTTTTCTCTCTGTTTTTCTCTCTCTTTTTCTCTCTTTCTCTCTCTTTTTCTCTCTTTTTATCTCTCTTTTTCTCTCTCTTTTCTTTCTCTCTCTCTTTTTCTCTCTGTTTTCTCTCTCTTTATCTCTTTTTCTCTTTTACTCTCTCTGTTTCTCTTTTTCTCTTTCTCTCTTTATGTCTCTTTCTCTCTTTCTCTCTTTTTCTCTCTTTTTTTTCTCTTTTTCTCTTTTTCTCTCTTTCTCTCTTTTTCTCTCTGTTTCTCTCTCTCTTTTTCTCTGTCGTTTTCTGTTTCTCTGTCTTTTTCTCTTTTTCTCTCTTTTACTCTCTCTGTTTCTCTTTTTCTCTTTCTCTTTTGTCTCTTTATCTCTTTCTCTCTTTTTCTCTCACTTTTTCTCTTTTTCTCACTTTTTCTCTCTCTTTTACTCTCTTTCTCTCTTTTACTCTATCTGTTTCTCTTTTTCTCTTTCTCTCTTTTTTGTCTCTTTATCTCTTTGTCTCTTTTTCTCTCTCTTTTTCTTTCTCTTTTTCTCTTTTTCTCTCTTTCTCTCTTTTTCTCTCTCTCTTTCTCTCTTTTTCTCTCTCTTTTTCTCTCTGTTTTTCTCTCTCTTTTTCTCTCTCGTTTTCTCTTTTTCTCTCACTTTTTCTCTTTTTCTCTCTTTACTCTCTCTCTTTTTCTCTTTCTCTCTTTTTTGTCTCTTTATCTCTTTCTCTCTTTTTCTCTCTCTTTTTCTTTCTCATTTTCTCTTTTTTTCTCTTTTTCTCTTTTCTCTTTTTCTCTCTCTTTTTCTCTCACTTTATCTATTTCTCTCTTTTTCTCTCTCTTTTTGTCTCTTTCTCTCTTTTACTCTCTCTGTTTCTCTTTTTCTCTTTCTCTCTTTTTTGTCTCTTTATCTCTTTCTCTCTTTTTCTCTCTCTTTTTCTTTCTCTTTTTCTCTTTTTCTCTCTTTCTCTCTTTTTCTCTCTCTTTCTCTCTTTTTCTGTCTCTTTTTCTCTCTTTCTCTCTTTTTCTCTCTCTTTCTCTCTTTTTCTCTCTCTTTTTCTCTCTCTTTTTCTCTATTTCTCTCTTTTTCTCTCGCTTATTCTTTTTCTCTCTCGATTTCTTTCTGTTTTTCTCTCTCTTTTTCTCTCTCTTTTTCTCTTTTTCTCTTTCTCTATTTTACTCTCTCTTTCTCGCTTTTTTGTCTCTTTATCTCTTTCTCTCTTTTTCTCTCCCTTTTTCTCTCACTTTTCTCTTTTGTTTTCTCTCTTTTTCACTCAGTTTTTCATTCTCATTTGCTCTCTCTCTTTTCTCTCTCTTTTTTCTCTCTTTTTCTCTCTCTTTTCCTTTATCTTTTTCTCTCTCTTTTTCACTCTCTTATTCTCTCTTTTGCTCTCTCTTATTCTCTGTTTTTCTCTCTCTTTTTCTCTTTCTCTCTCTCTTTCTCTCTCTCTTTTTCTCTCTTCTTTTCTCTCACTTTTTATCTCTTTTGCTCTCACTTTTTCTCTCTATTTCTCTCTCTCTTTCTCTCTTTTTCTCTCTCTTTCTCTGTCTCTTTCTTTCTCTCTTTTTCTCTGTTTTTCTCCCTCTTTTTCACTCTCTTTTTCTCTATCTGTTTCATTCTCTTTTTCTCTATCTTTTTCTCTTTCTCTCTCTTTTTCTCTCCTTCTCTTTCTCTTTTTCTCTCTTTTCTGTTTCTCTTTTCTCTCTTTTTCTCTCTATTTTTCTCTCCCCTTTTCTCTCTCTGTTTCTCTCTCATTTTCTCTCTTTTTCTCTTTCTTTTTCACTCTTGTTTGCTCTCTCTCTTCTTCTCTCTCTTTTTCTCTCTTTTTCTCTTCTTCTCTCTTCTATCCCTCTCTTTTTCTCTCTCTTCCTTTCTCTTTATCTCTCTTTTTTCACTTTTTCATTATTTTTCTCTCTTTTTCTCGACCTTTTTCTCTCTCGTTTTCTCTCTTTTTCTCTCTTTTTTCTCCCATTCTCTATCTCTTTTCCCTCTTGTTTTCTAGCTTTTTCTCTCACTTTTTCACTCTTTTTTCTCTCTTCTCTCTTTTTATTCCTCTTTTCTCTCTTTTTCTCTTTTTCTCTCTCATTTTCTGTTTTTTTCTCTCTTTTTCTCTTTCTCTCTCTTTCTCTCTTTTACTCTCTGTTTTTCTCTCTCTTTTTCTCTTTTTCTCTTTCTCTCTTTTACTCTCTCTTTTTCTCGTTTTATCTTTTATTTCTCTCTCTTTATCTGTTTCCTTTTCACTTTTCTCTCTCTTTTTCTCTTTTGCTCTTTCTCTCTCTTTTTCTCTTCCACTCTTTTTCTCTCTCTTTTTCACTTTTCTCTCTCTTTTTCTCTTTTGCTCTTTCTCTCTCTTTTTCTCTTCCACTCTTTTTCTCTCTCTTTTTCACTTTTTCTCTCTCTTTTTCTCTCTCATTTTTTCACGTTTTTCTCTTTTTCTTTCACCTCTTTTCTCTTATTATCTCTCTTCTTCTCCCTCTTTTCCGCTCTCTTTTTTCTCTGTTTCTCTCACTTTTTCTGTATTTTTCTTTCTGTTTCTCTCTCTTTTTCTCTCTCTTTTACTCTTTTTCTCTCTTTTTGTCTCTATATACCTCTTTTTATCGCTTTTACTCTCTTTTTCTCTTTTTCTCTCTCTTTTTCTTTCTCTTTTTCTCTCTCTTTTTCACTCTATTTTTCTCTCTTTTCCATTTTTATCTCTCTTTTTGTCTCTTTTTCTCTTCTTCTCTCTCTTTTTCTCTCTCTATTTTCTCTCTTCTTCTCTCTTTTTTCTCTCTCTTTTCTTTCTCTTTTTCTCTCTCTTTTTCACTTTTTCACTCTCTTTTTCTCTCTATTGCTCTCTCTTTTTCTTTCTCTCTCTCTCTTTTTCTCTCTCTATTTCTCTCTTTTTCTCTTTTTCTCTTTCTCACTTTTACTCTCTCTTTTTCACTTTTTCTCTCTTATTCTCTCACTTTTTCTCTCTGTTTTTCTCTCTCTTTTTCTCTCTCGTTTTCTCTTTTTCTCTCTCTTTTTCTCTTTTTCTCTCACTTTATCTTTTTCTCACTTTTTTTCTCTCTTTTTCTCTCTTTCTCTCTTTTACTCTCTCTGTTTCTCTTTTTCTCTTTCTCTCTTTTTTGTCTCTTTATCTCTTTCTCTCTTTTTCTCTCTCTTTTTCTTTCTCTTTTTCTCTTTTTCTCACTCTCTTTCTCTCTTTTTCTCTCTCTTTTTCTCTCTGTTTTTCTCTCTCTTTTTCTCTGTCATTTTCTCTTTTTCTCTCTCTTTTTCTCTCTTTTTCTCTCTCTTCTTCTCTCTTTCTCTCTTTTACTCTCTCTCTGTTTTTCTTTTTCTCGTTCTCTCTTTTTTGCCTCTTTATCTCTTTCTCTCTTTTTCTCTCTTTTTCTTTCTCTTTTTCTCGTTTTCTCTCTTTTTCACTCTCTCTTTCTCTCTTTTTCTCTCTCTTTTTCTTTCTCTCTCTTACTCTCTCTCTTTTTCTCTCTGTTTTTCTCTCTCTTTTTCTCTCTTTCTCTCTCTTTTTCTCTCTTTTTATCTCTCTTTTTCTCTCTCTTTTCTTTCTCTCTCTCTTTTTCTCTCTGTTTTCTCTCTCTTTATCTCTTTTTCTCTTTTACTCTCTCTGTTTCTCTTTTTCTCTTTCTCTCTTTATGTCTCTTTCTCTCTTTCTCTCTTTTTCTCACTTTTTTTCTCTTTTTCTCATTTTCTCTCTTTCTCTCTCTCGTTCTCTCTTTTTCTCTCTCTTTTTCTCTCTGTTTTTCTCTCTCTTTTTCTCTGTCGTTTTCTGTTTCTCTGTCTTTTTCTCTTTTTCTCTCTTTTACTCTCTCTGTTTCTCTTTTTCTCTTTCTCTCTTTTTTGTCTCTTTATCTCTTTCTCTCTTTTTCTCTCACTTTTTCTCTTTTTCTCACTTTTTCTCTCTCTTTTACTCTCTTTCTCTCTTTTACTCTCTCTGTTTCTCTTTTTCTCTTTCTCTCTTTTTTGTCTCTTTATCTCTTCTCTCTTTTTCTCTCACTTTTTCACTTTTTCTCTCTTTTTCTCTCTCTTTTTCTGTCTTTCTCTCTTTTACTCTCTCTGTTTCTCTTTTTCTCTTTCTCTCTTTTTTGTCTCTTTAACTCTTTCTCTCTTTTTCTCTCTCTTTTCATTTCTCTTCTTCTCTTTTTCTCTCTTTCTCTCTTTTTCTCTCTCTCTCTTTCTCTCTTTTTCTATCTCTTTTTCTCTCTTTTTCTCTCTCTTTTTCTCTCTCGTTTTCTCTTTTTCTCTCTCTTTTTCTCTTTTTCTCTCACTTTTCTCTTTTTCTCTCTTTTTCGCTCTCTTTTTCTCTCTCTTTTTCTTTCTCGCTTTATCACTTTTTCTCTTTTTCTCTTTTTTCTCACTTTTCTCTCTAATTTTCTCTTTTTCTCTTTTTCTCTCTTTTTCTCTCTCTTTTTCTTTCTCTCTCTCTCTTTTTCTCTCTCTATTTCTCTCTTTTTCTCTTTTTCTCTTTCTCACTTTTACTCTCTCTTTTTCACTTTTTCTCTCTTATTCTCTCACTTTTTCTCTCTGTTTTTCTCTCTCTTTTCTCTCTCGTTTTCTCTTTTTCTCTCTCTTTTTCTCTTTTTCTCTCACTTTATCTTTTTCTCACTTTTTTCTCTCTTTTTCTCTCTTTCTCTCTTTTACTCTCTCTGTTTCTCTTTTTCTCTTTCTCTCTTTTTTGTCTCTTTATCTCTTTCTCTCTTTTTCTCTCTCTTTTTCTTTCTCTTTTTCTCACTCTCTTTCTCTCTTTTTCTCTCTCTTTTTCACTCTATTTTTCTCTCTTTTTCCATTTTTATCTCTCTTTTTGTCTCTTTTTCTCTTCTTCTCTCTCTTTTTCTCTCTCTATTTTCTCTCTTCTTCTCTCTTTTTTCTCTCTCTTTTTCACTTTTCACTCTCTTTTTCTCTCTATTGCTCTCTCTTTTTCTTTCTCTCTCTCTCTTTTTCTCTCTCTATTTCTCTCTTTTTCTCTTTTTCTCTTTCTCACTTTTACTCTCTCTTTTTCACTTTTTCTCTCTTATTCTCTCACTTTGTCTCTCTGTTTTTCTCTCTCTTTTTCTCTCTCGTTTTCTCTTTTTCTCTCTCTTTTTCTCTTTTTCTCTCACTTTATCTTTTTCTCACTTTTTTTCTCTCTTTTTCTCTCTTTCTCTCTTTTACTCTCTCTGTTTCTCTTTTTCTCTTTCTCTCTTTTTTGTCTCTTTATCTCTTTCTCTCTTTTTCTCTCTCTTTTTCTTTCTCTTTTTCTCTTTTTCTCACTCTCTTTCTCTCTTTTTCTCTCTCTTTTTCTCTCTGTTTTTCTCTCTCTTTTTCTCTGTCATTTTCTCTTTTTCTCTCTCTTTCTCTCTCTTTTTCTCTCTCTTCTTCTCTCTTTCTCTCTTTTACTCTCTCTCTGTTTTTCTTTTTCTCGTTCTCTCTTTTTTGCCTCTTTATCTCTTTCTCTCTTTTTCTCTCTTTTTCTTTATCTTTTTCTCGTTTTCTCTCTTTTTCACTCTCTCTTTCTCTCTTTTTCTCTCTCTTTTTCTTTCTCTCTCTTACTCTCTCTCTTTTTCTCTCTGTTTTTCTCTCTCTTTTTCTCTCTTTCTCTCTCTTTTTCTCTCTTTTTATCTCTCTTTTTCTCTCTCTTTTCTTTCTCTCTCTCTTTTTCTCTCTGTTTTCTCTCTCTTTATCTCTTTTTCTCTTTTACTCTTTCTGTTTCTCTTTTTCTCTTTCTGTCTTTATGTCTCTTTCTCTCTTTCTCTCTTTTTCTCACTTTTTTTCTCTTTTTCTCATTTTCTCTCTTTCTCTCTTTTTCTCTCTCGTTCTCTCTTTTTCTCTCTCTTTTTCTCTCTGTTTTTCTCTCTCTTTTTCTCTGTCGTTTTCTGTTTCTCTGTCTTTTTCTCTTTTTCTCTCTTTTACTCTCTCTGTTTCTCTTTTTCTCTTTCTCTCTTTTTTGTCTCTTTATCTCTTTCTCTCTTTTTCTCTCACTTTTTCTCTTTTTCTCACTTTTTCTCTCTCTTTTACTCTCTTTCTCTCTTTTACTCTCTCTGTTTCTCTTTTTCTCTTTCTCTCTTTTTTGTCTCTTTATCTCTTCTCTCTTTTTCTCTCACTTTTTCACTTTTTCTCTCTTTTTCTCTCTCTTTTTCTGTCTTTCTCTCTTTTACTCTCTCTGTTTCTCTTTTTCTCTTTCTCTCTTTTTTGTCTCTTTAACTCTTTCTCTCTTTTTCTCTCTCTTTTCATTTCTCTTCTTCTCATTTTCTCTCTTTCTCTCTTTTTCTCTCTCTCTTTCTCTCTTTTTCTATCTCTTTTTCTCTCTTTTTCTCTCTCTTTTTCTCTCTCGTTTTCTCTTTTTCTCTCTCTTTTTCTCTTTTTCTCTCACTTTTCTCTTTTTCTCTCTTTTTCGCTCTCTTTTTCTCTCTCTTTTTCTTTCTCGCTTTATCACTTTTTCTCTTTTTCTCTTTTTTCTCACTTTTCTCTCTCATTTTCTCTTTTTCTCTTTTTCTCTCTTTTTCTCTCTCTTTTTCTTTCTCTCTCTCTCTTTTTCTCTCTCTATTTCTCTCTTTTTCTCTTTTTCTCTTTCTCACTTTTACTCTCTCTTTTTCACTTTTTCTCTCTTATTCTCTCACTTTTTCTCTCTGTTTTTCTCTCTCTTTTTTTCTCTCGTTTTCTCTTTTTCTCTCTCTTTTTCTCTTTTTCTCTCACTTTATCTTTTTCTCACTTTTTTCTCTCTTTTTCTCCCTTTCTCTCTTTTACTCTCTCTGTTTCTCTTTCTCTCTTTTTTGTCTCTTTATCTCTTTCTCTCTTTTTCTCTCTCTTTTTCTTTCTCTTTTTCTCTTTTTCTCACTCTCTTTCTCTCTTTTTCTCTCTCTTTTTCTCTCTGTTTTTCTCTCTCTTTTTCTCTGTCATTTTCTCTTTTTCTCTCTCTTTTTCTCTCTTTTTCTCTCTCTTCTTCTCTCTTTCTCTCTTTTACTCTCTCTCTGTTTCTCTTTTTCTCTTTCTCTCTTTTTTGTCTCTTTATCTCTTTCTCTCTTTTTCTCTCTTTTTCTTTCTCTTTTTCTCGTTTTCTCTCTTTTTCACTCTCTCTTTCTCTCTTTTTCTCTCTCTTTTTCTTTCTCTCTCTTACTCTCTCTCTTTTTCTCTCTGTTTTTCTCTCTCTTTTTCTCTCTTTCTCTCTCTTTTTCTCTCTTTTTATCTCTCTTTTTCTCTCTCTTTTCTTTCTCTCTCTCTTTTTCTCTCTGTTTTCTCTCTCTTTATCTCTTTTTCTCTTTTACTCTCTCTGTTTCTCTTTTTCTCTTTCTCTCTTTATGTCTCTTTCTCTCTTTCTCTCTTTTTCTCTCTTTTTTTTCTCTTTTTCTCTTTTTCTCTCTTTCTCTCTTTTTCTCTCTGTTTCTCTCTCTCTTTTTCTCTGTCGTTTTCTGTTTCTCTGTCTTTTTCTCTTTTTCTCTCTTTTACTCTCTCTGTTTCTCTTTTTCTCTTTCTCTTTTGTCTCTTTATCTCTTTCTCTCTTTTTCTCTCACTTTTTCTCTTTTTCTCACTTTTTCTCTCTCTTTTACTCTCTTTCTCTCTTTTACTCTATCTGTTTCTCTTTTTCTCTTTCTCTCTTTTTTGTCTCTTTATCTCTTTGTCTCTTTTTCTCTCTCTTTTTCTTTCTCTTTTTCTCTTTTTCTCTCTTTCTCTCTTTTTCTCTCTCTCTTTCTCTCTTTTTCTCTCTCTTTTTCTCTCTGTTTTTCTCTCTCTTTTTCTCTCTCGTTTTCTCTTTTTCTCTCACTTTTTCTCTTTTTCTCTCTTTACTCTCTCTCTTTTTCTCTTTCTCTCTTTTTTGTCTCTTTATCTCTTTCTCTCTTTTTCTCTCTCTTTTTCTTTCTCATTTTCTCTTTTTTTCTCTTTTTCTCTTTTCTCTTTTTCTCTCTCTTTTTCTCTCACTTTATCTATTTCTCTCTTTTTCTCTCTCTTTTTGTCTCTTTCTCTCTTTTACTCTCTCTGTTTCTCTTTTTCTCTTTCTCTCTTTTTTGTCTCTTTATCTCTTTCTCTCTTTTTCTCTCTCTTTTTCTTTCTCTTTTTCTCTTTTTCTCTCTTTCTCTCTTTTTCTCTCTCTTTCTCTCTTTTTCTGTCTCTTTTTCTCTCTTTCTCTCTTTTTCTCTCTCTTTCTCTCTTTTTCTCTCTCTTTTTCTCTCTCTTTTTCTCTATTTCTCTCTTTTTCTCTCGCTTATTCTTTTTCTCTCTCGATTTCTTTCTGTTTTTCTCTCTCTTTTTCTCTCTCTTTTTCTCTTTTTCTCTTTCTCTATTTTACTCTCTCTTTCTCGCTTTTTTGTCTCTTTATCTCTTTCTCTCTTTTTCTCTCCCTTTTTCTCTCACTTTTCTCTTTTGTTTTCTCTCTTTTTCACTCAGTTTTTCATTCTCATTTGCTCTCTCTCTTTTCTCTCTCTTTTTTCTCTCTTTTTCTCTCTCTTTTCCTTTATCTTTTTCTCTCTCTTTTTCACTCTCTTATTCTCTCTTTTGCTCTCTCTTATTCTCTGTTTTTCTCTCTCTTTTTCTCTTTCTCTCTCTCTTTCTCTCTCTCTTTTTCTCTCTTCTTTTCTCTCACTTTTTATCTCTTTTGCTCTCACTTTTTCTCTCTATTTCTCTCTCTCTTTCTCTCTTTTTCTCTCTCTTTCTCTGTCTCTTTCTTTCTCTCTTTTTCTCTGTTTTTCTCCCTCTTTTTCACTCTCTTTTTCTCTATCTGTTTCATTCTCTTTTTCTCTATCTTTTTCTCTTTCTCTCTCTTTTTCTCTCCTTCTCTTTCTCTTTTTCTCTCTTTTCTGTTTCTCTTTTCTCTCTTTTTCTCTCTATTTTTCTCTCCCCTTTTCTCTCTCTGTTTCTCTCTCATTTTCTCTCTTTTTCTCTTTCTTTTTCACTCTTGTTTGCTCTCTCTCTTCTTCTCTCTCTTTTTCTCTCTTTTTCTCTTCTTCTCTCTTCTATCCCTCTCTTTTTCTCTCTCTTCCTTTCTCTTTATCTCTCTTTTTTCACTTTTTCATTATTTTTCTCTCTTTTTCTCGACCTTTTTCTCTCTCGTTTTCTCTCTTTTTCTCTCTTTTTTCTCCCATTCTCTATCTCTTTTCCCTCTTGTTTTCTAGCTTTTTCTCTCACTTTTTCACTCTTTTTTCTCTCTTCTCTCTTTTTATTCCTCTTTTCTCTCTTTTTCTCTTTTTCTCTCTCATTTTCTGTTTTTTTCTCTCTTTTTCTCTTTCTCTCTCTTTCTCTCTTTTACTCTCTGTTTTTCTCTCTCTTTTTCTCTTTTTCTCTTTCTCTCTTTTACTCTCTCTTTTTCTCGTTTTATCTTTTATTTCTCTCTCTTTATCTGTTTCCTTTTCACTTTTCTCTCTCTTTTTCTCTTTTGCTCTTTCTCTCTCTTTTTCTCTTCCACTCTTTTTCTCTCTCTTTTTCACTTTTTCTCTCTCTTTTTCTCTCTCATTTTTTCACGTTTTTCTCTTTTTCTTTCACCTCTTTTCTCTTATTATCTCTCTTCTTCTCCCTCTTTTCCGCTCTCTTTTTTCTCTGTTTCTCTCACTTTTTCTGTATTTTTCTTTCCGTTTCTCTCTCTTTTTCTCTCTCTTTTACTCTTTTTCTCTCTTTTTGTCTCTATTTACCTCTTTTTATCGCTTTTACTCTCTTTTTCTCTTTTTCTCTCTCTTTTTCTTTCTCTTTTTCTCTCTCTTTTTCACTCTATTTTTCTCTCTTTTTCCATTTTTATCTCTCTTTTTGTCTCTTTTTCTCTTCTTCTCTCTCTTTTTCTCTCTCTATTTTCTCTCTTCTTCTCTCTTTTTTCGCTCTCTTTTCTTTCTCTTTTTCTCTCTCTTTTTCACTTTTTCACTCTCTTTTTCTCTCTATTGCTCTCTCATTTTCTCTCTTTTTTCTCTCTCTCTTTCTTTCTCTCTTTCTCTCTCTTTTTCCCTCACTTTTTCTTTCTCTGTCTTTCTCTCTTTTTCTCTCTGTTTTTCCCTCTTTTTCTCTCTCTCTTTCTCTCTTTTGATCTCTCTTTTTCTCTCTCTTTTTCTCTGTTGTTTTCTCTTTTTTCTCTCTTTTTCTCTCTTTTACTCTCTCTGTTTCTCTTTTTCTCTCTTTCTCTCTCTCTTTTTCTCTCTTTCTCTCTTTTACTCTCTCTGTTTCTCTTTTTCTCTTTCCCTCTTTTTTGTCTAACTATCTCTTTCTCTCTTTTTCTCTCTCTTTTTCTCTCTCTTTTTCTCTTTTTCTCTCTTTCTCTTTTTTCTCACTTTTCGCTCTCTTTTTCTCTCTTTTCCTCTCTCTTTTTCTTTCTCTCTCTTTCTCTCTTTTTCTCTCTCTTTTTCTCTTTTACTCTCTTTCTCTTTTTTCTCACCTTTCTCTCTCTTTTCTCATTTTCAATTTTTTTGTTTTCTCTTTTTCTTTCTCTGTCTTTCTCTCTTTTTCTCTCTGTTTTTCTCTCTTTTTTCTCTCTCTTTATCACTGTTTCTCTTTCTCTCTTTTGCTCTCTCTTTTTCTCTCACTTTTTCTCTCTCTTTTTCTCTCTCTTTTTCTCATTTTCTACCTCTTTTTCTCTTTTTCTCTCACTTTTTATCTTTTTCTCTCTCTTTTCTCTCTTTGTTCTTTCTCTTTTCTCTCTCTTTTTCTCGATTTCTCCCTTTTTCTCTCTCCTTTTCTATCTCTTTTACTCTTTTTCTCTTCGTCTCTTTTTCTCTCTCTTTTTCACTTTTTCTCTCACTTTTTCTCTTTTTCTCTCTTTTTCTCTCTTTCTCTCTTTTACTCTCTCTGTTTCTCTTTTTCTCTTTCCCTCTTTTTTGTCTCTTTATCTCTTTCTCTCTTTTTCTCTCTTTCTCTTTTTTCTCACATTTCCCTCTCCTTTTCTCTCTTTTCCTCTCTCTTTTTCTTTCTCCCTCATTCTATCTTTTTCTCTCTCTCTTTTTCTCTCTCTCCTTCTTTCTCTCTCTCTCTTTCTCTCTCTTTTTCTTTCTCTCTTTATCACTTTTTCTCTCTTTCTCTTTTTTCTCACTTTTCTCTCTCATTTTCTCTTTTTCTCTTTTTCTCTCTTTCTATCTTTTTCTCTCTTTTCACTCTCTTTTTCTTTCTCTCTCTCTTTTTCTCTTTCTCACTTTTACTCTCTCTTTTTCACTTTTTCTCTCTTTTTCTCTCTTTTTCTCTCTTTTACTCTCTTTTTTCTCTTTTTCTCTCTCTTTTTCTCTCACTTTATCTTTTTCTCTCTTTTTCTCTCTCTTTTTCTCTCTTTCTCTCTTTTTCTCTTTCTTTTCCTCTCTGTTTTTCTCTCTCTTTTCTCTTTTTCTCTTTCCCTCTTTTACTCTCTCTTTTTCTCTTTTTCTCTCACTTTTCTCTCTTTTTCTCTCTTTCTCTCTTTTACTCTCTCTGTTTCTCTTTTTCTCTTTCTCTCTTTCTTGTCTCTTTAACTCTTTCTCTCTTTTTCTCTCTCTTTTCATTTCTCTTCTTCTCTTTTTCTCTCTTTCTCTCTTTTTCTCTCTCTCTTTCTCTCTTTTTCTATCTCTTTTTCTCTCTTTTTCTCTCTCTTTTTCTCTCTCGTTTTCTCTTTTTCTCTCTCTTTTTCTCTTTTTATCTCACTTTTCTCTTTTTCTATCTTTTTCGCTCTCTTTTTCTCTCTCTTTTTTTCTTTCTCGCTTTATCACTTTTTCTCTTTTTCTCTTTTTTCTCACTTTTCTCTCTCTTTTTCTCTTTTTCTCTCTCTTTTTCTTTCTCTCTCTCTCTTTTTCTCTCTCTATTTCTCTCTTTTTCTCTTTCTCACTCTTACTCTCTCTTTTTCACTTTTTCTCTCTTATTCTCTCACTTTTTCTCTCTGTTTTTCTCTCTCTTTTTCTCTCTCGTTTTCTCTTTTTCTCTCTCTTTTTCTCTTTTTCTCTCACTTTATCTTTTTCTCACTTTTTTCTCTCTTTTTCTCTCTTTCTCTCTTTTACTCTCTCTGTTTCTCTTTTTCTCTTTCTCTCTTTTTTGTCTCTTTATCTCTTTCTCTCTTTTTCTCTCTCTTTTTCTTTCTCTTTTTCTCTTTTTCTCACTCTCTTTCTCTCTTTTTCTCTCTCTTTTTCTCTCTGTTTTTCTCTCTCTTTTTCTCTGTCATTTTCTCTTTTTCTCTCTCTTTTTCTCTCTTTTTCTCTCTCTTCTTCTCTCTTTCTCTCTTTTACTCTCTCTCTGTTTCTCTTTTTCTCTTTCTCTCTTTTTTGTCTCTTTATCTCTTTCTCTCTTTTTCTCTCTTTTTCTTTCTCTTTTTCTCGTTTTCTCTCTTTTTCACTCTCTCTTTCTCTCTTTTTCACTCTCTTTTTCTTTCTCTCTCTTACTCTCTCTCTTTTTCTCTCTGTTTTTCTCTCTCTTTTTCTCTCTTTCTCTCTCTTTTTCTCTCTTTTTATCTCTCTTTTTCTCTCTCTTTTCTTTCTCTCTCTCTTTTTCTCTCTGTTTTCTCTCTCTTTATCTCTTTTTCTCTTTTACTCTCTCTGTTTCTCTTTTTCTCTTTCTCTCTTTCTGTCTCTTTCTCTCTTTCTCTCTTTTTCTCTCTTTTTTTCTCTTTTTCTCTTTTTCTCTCTTTCTCTCGTTTTCTCTCTCGTTCTCTCTTTTTCTCTCTCTTTTTCTCTCTGTTTTTCTCTCTCTTTTTCTCTGTCGTTTTCTGTTTCTCTGTCTTTTTCTCTTTTTCTCTCTTTTACTCTCTCTGTTTCTCTTTTTCTCTTTCTCTCTTTTTTGTCTCTTTATCTCTTTCTCTCTTTTTCTCTCTCTTTTTCTTTTTCTTTTTCTCTTTTTCTCACTCTCTTTCTCTCTTTTTCTCTCTCTTTTTCTCTCTGTTTTTCTCTCTCTTTTTCTCTGTCATTTTCTCTTTTTCTCTCTCTTTTTCTCTCTTTTTCTCTCTCTTTTTCTCTTTTTCTCTCACTTTTCTCTTTTTCTCTCTTTTTCGCTCTCTTTTTCTCTCTCTTTTTCTTTCTCGCTTTATCACTTTTTCTCTTTTTCTCTTTTTTCTCACTTTTCTCTCTCATTTTCTCTTTTTCTCTCTTTTTCTCTCTCTTTTTCTTTCTCTCTCTCTCTTTTTCTCTCTCTATTTCTCTCTTTTTCTCTTTTTCTCTTTCTCACTTTTACTCTCTCTTTTTCACTTTTTCTCTCTTATTCTCTCACTTTTTCTCTCTGTTTTTCTCTCTCTTTTTCTCTCTCGTTTTCTCTTTTTCTCTCTCTTTCTCTCTTTTACTCTCTCTGTTTCTCTTTTTCTCTCTCTTTTTTGTCTCTTTATCTCTTTCTCTCTTTTTCTCTCTCTTTTTCTCTCTTTCTCTTTTTTCTCACATTTCCCTCTCCTTTTCTCTCTTTTCCTCTCTCTTTTTCTTTCTCTCTCGTTCTATCTTTTTCTCTCTCTTTTTCTCTCTCTCCTTCTTTCTCTCTCTCTTTTTCTCTTTTTCTCTCTTTCTCTTTTTTCTCACTTTTCGCTCTCTTTTTCTCTCTTTTCCTCTCTCTTTTTCTTTCTCTCTCTTTCTCTCTTTTTCTCTCTCTTTTTCTCTTTTACTCTCTTTCTCTTTTTTCTCACCTTTCTCTCTCTTTTCTCATTTTCAATTTTTTTGTTTTCTCTTTTTCTTTCTCTGTCTTTCTCTCTTTTTCTCTCTGTTTTTCTCTCTTTTTTCTCTCTCTTTATCACTGTTTCTCTTTCTCTCTTTTGCTCTCTCTTTTTCTCTCACTTTTTCTCTCTCTTTTTCTCTCTCTTTTTCTCATTTTCTACCTCTTTTTCTCTTTTTCTCTCACTTTTTATCTTTTTCTCTCTCTTTTCTCTCTTTGTTCTTTCTCTTTTCTCTCTCTTTTTCTCGATTTCTCCCTTTTTCTCTCTCCTTTTCTATCTCTTTTACTCTTTTTCTCTTCGTCTCTTTTTCTCTCTCTTTTTCACTTTTTCTCTCACTTTTTCTCTTTTTCTCTCTTTTTCTCTCTTTCTCTCTTTTACTCTCTCTGTTTCTCTTTTTCTCTTTCCCTCTTTTTTGTCTCTTTATCTCTTTCTCTCTTTTTCTCTCTTTCTCTTTTTTCTCACATTTCCCTCTCCTTTTCTCTCTTTTCCTCTCTCTTTTTCTTTCTCCCTCATTCTATCTTTTTCTCTCTCTCTTTTTCTCTCTCTCCTTCTTTCTCTCTCTCTCTTTCTCTCTCTTTTTCTTTCTCTCTTTATCACTTTTTCTCTCTTTCTCTTTTTTCTCACTTTTCTCTCTCATTTTCTCTTTTTCTCTTTTTCTCTCTTTCTATCTTTTTCTCTCTTTTCACTCTCTTTTTCTTTCTCTCTCTCTTTTTCTCTTTCTCACTTTTACTCTCTCTTTTTCACTTTTTCTCTCTTTTTCTCTCTCTTTTTCTCTCTTTTACTCTCTTTTTTCTCTTTTTCTCTCTCTTTTTCTCTCACTTTATCTTTTTCTCTCTTTTTCTCTCTCTTTTTCTCTCTTTCTCTCTTTTTCTCTTTCTTTTCCTCTCTGTTTTTCTCTCTCTTTTCTCTTTTTCTCTTTCCCTCTTTTACTCTCTCTTTTTCTCTTTTTCTCTCTATTTCTCACTCGTTTTCTCTCACTTTTCTCTCTTTTTCTCTCTTTCTCTCTTTTACTCTCTCTGTTTCTCTTTTTCTCTTTCTCTCTTTCTTGTCTCTTTAACTCTTTCTCTCTTTTTCTCTCTCTTTTCATTTCTCTTCTTCTCTTTTTCTCTCTTTCTCTCTTTTTCTCTCTCTCTTTCTCTCTTTTTCTATCTCTTTTTCTCTCTTTTCTCTCTCTTTTTCTCTCTCGTTTTCTCTTTTTCTCTCTCTTTTTCTCTTTTTCTCTCACTTTTCTCTTTTTCTATCTTTTTCGCTCTCTTTTTCTCTCTCTTTTTTTCTTTCTCGCTTTATCACTTTTTCTCTTTTTCTCTTTTTTCTCACTTTTCTCTCTCTTTTTCTCTTTTTCTCTCTCTTTTTCTTTCTCTCTCTCTCTTTTTCTCTCTCTATTTCTCTCTTTTTCTCTTTCTCACTCTTACTCTCTCTTTTTCACTTTTTCTCTCTTATTCTCTCACTTTTTCTCTCTGTTTTTCTCTCTCTTTTTCTCTCTCGTTTTCTCTTTTTCTCTCTCTTTTTCTCTTTTTCTCTCACTTTATCTTTTTCTCACTTTTTTCTCTCTTTTTCTCTCTTTCTCTCTTTTACTCTCTCTGTTTCTCTTTTTCTCTTTCTCTCTTTTTTGTCTCTTTATCTCTTTCTCTCTTTTTCTCTCTCTTTTTCTTTCTCTTTTTCTCTTTTTCTCACTCTCTTTCTCTCTTTTTCTCTCTCTTTTTCTCTCTGTTTTTCTCTCTCTTTTTCTCTGTCATTTTCTCTTTTTCTCTCTCTTTTTCTCTCTTTTTCTCTCTCTTCTTCTCTCTTTCTCTCTTTTACTCTCTCTCTGTTTCTCTTTTTCTCTTTCTCTCTTTTTTGTCTCTTTATCTCTTTCTCTCTTTTTCTCTCTTTTTCTTTCTCTTTTTCTCGTTTTCTCTCTTTTTCACTCTCTCTTTCTCTCTTTTTCACTCTCTTTTTCTTTCTCTCTCTTACTCTCTCTCTTTTTCTCTCTGTTTTTCTCTCTCTTTTTCTCTCTTTCTCTCTCTTTTTCTCTCTTTTTATCTCTCTTTTTCTCTCTCTTTTCTTTCTCTCTCTCTTTTTCTCTCTGTTTTCTCTCTCTTTATCTCTTTTTCTCTTTTACTCTCTCTGTTTCTCTTTTTCTCTTTCTCTCTTTCTGTCTCTTTCTCTCTTTCTCTCTTTTTCTCTCTTTTTTTCTCTTTTTCTCTTTTTCTCTCTTTCTCTCGTTTTCTCTCTCGTTCTCTCTTTTTCTCTCTCTTTTTCTCTCTGTTTTTCTCTCTCTTTTTCTCTGTCGTTTTCTGTTTCTCTGTCTTTTTCTCTTTTTCTCTCTTTTACTCTCTCTGTTTCTCTTTTTCTCTTTCTCTCTTTTTTGTCTCTTTATCTCTTTCTCTCTTTTTCTCTCTCTTTTTCTTTTTCTTTTTCTCTTTTTCTCACTCTCTTTCTCTCTTTTTCTCTCTCTTTTTCTCTCTGTTTTTCTCTCTCTTTTTCTCTGTCATTTTCTCTTTTTCTCTCTCTTTTTCTCTCTTTTTCTCTCTCTTTTTCTCTTTTTCTCTCACTTTTCTCTTTTTCTCTCTTTTTCGCTCTCTTTTTCTCTCTCTTTTTCTTTCTCGCTTTATCACTTTTTCTCTTTTTCTCTTTTTTCTCACTTTTCTCTCTCATTTTCTCTTTTTCTCTCTTTTTCTCTCTCTTTTTCTTTCTCTCTCTCTCTTTTTCTCTCTCTATTTCTCTCTTTTTCTCTTTTTCTCTTTCTCACTTTTACTCTCTCTTTTTCACTTTTTCTCTCTTATTCTCTCACTTTTTCTCTCTGTTTTTCTCTCTCTTTTTCTCTCTCGTTTTCTCTTTTTCTCTCTCTTTCTCTCTTTTACTCTCTCTGTTTCTCTTTTTCTCTCTCTTTTTTGTCTCTTTATCTCTTTCTCTCTTTTTCTCTCTCTTTTTCTCTCTTTCTCTTTTTTCTCACATTTCCCTCTCCTTTTCTCTCTTTTCCTCTCTCTTTTTCTTTCTCTCTCGTTCTATCTTTTTCTCTCTCTTTTTCTCTCTCTCCTTCTTTCTCTCTCTCTCTTTCTCTCTCTTTTTCTCTGTCTTTTTCTTTCTCTCTTTATCACTTTTTCTCTCTTTTTCTTTTTTCTCACTTTTCTCTCTCATTTTCTCTTTTTCTCTTTTTCTCTCTTTCTATCTTTTTCTCTCTTTTCACTCTCTTTTTCTTTCTCTCTCTCTTTTTCTCTCTCTTTTTCTCTTTCTCACTTTTACTCTCTCTTTTTCACTTTTTCTCTCTTTTTCTCTCTCTTTTTCTCTCTTTTTTCTCTTTTTCTCTCTCTTTTTCTCTCACTTTATCTTTTTCTCTCTTTTTCTCTCTCTTTTTCTCTCTTTCTCTCTTTTTCTCTTTCTTTTCCTCTCTGTTTTTCTCTCTCTTTTCTCTTTTTCTCTTTCCCTCTTTTACTCTCTCTTTTTCTCTTTTTCTCTCTATTTCTCACTCGTTTTCTCTCTGTTTTTCTCTCTTTTTCGCTCTCTTTTCCTCTTTTTCTCTATCTTTTTTCTTTTCTCTCACTTTTCTCTCTTTTTCTCTCTTTCTCTCTTTTACTCTCTCTGTTTCTCTTTTTCTCTTTCTCTCTTTCTTGTCTCTTTAACTCTTTCTCTCTTTTTCTCTCTCTTTTCATTTCTCTTCTTCTCTTTTTCTCTCTTTCTCTCTTTTTCTCTCTCTCTTTCTCTCTTTTTCTATCTCTTTTTCTCTCTTTTTCTCTCTCTTTTTCTCTCTCGTTTTCTCTTTTTCTCTCTCTTTTTCTCTTTTTCTCTCACTTTTCTCTTTTTCTATCTTTTTCGCTCTCTTTTTCTCTCTCTTTTTTTCTTTCTCGCTTTATCACTTTTTCTCTTTTTCTCTTTTTTCTCACTTTTCTCACTCTTTTTCTCTTTTTCTCTCTCTTTTTCTTTCTCTCTCTCTCTTTTTCTCTCTCTATTTCTCTCTTTTTCTCTTTCTCACTCTTACTCTCTCTTTTTCACTTTTTCTCTCTTATTCTCTCACTTTTTCTCTCTGTTTTTCTCTCTCTTTTTCTCTCTCGTTTTCTCTTTTTCTCTCTCTTTTTCTCTTTTTCTCTCACTTTATCTTTTTCTCACTTTTTTCTCTCTTTTTCTCTCTTTCTCTCTTTTACTCTCTCTGTTTCTCTTTTTCTCTTTCTCTCTTTTTTGTCTCTTTATCTCTTTCTCTCTTTTTCTCTCTCTTTTTCTTTCTCTTTTTCTCTTTTTCTCACTCTCTTTCTCTCTTTTTCTCTCTCTTTTTCTCTCTGTTTTTCTCTCTCTTTTTCTCTGTCATTTTCTCTTTTTCTCTCTCTTTTTCTCTCTTTTTCTCTCTCTTCTTCTCTCTTTCTCTCTTTTACTCTCTCTCTGTTTCTCTTTTTCTCTTTCTCTCTTTTTTGTCTCTTTATCTCTTTCTCTCTTTTTCTCTCTTTTTCTTTCTCTTTTTCTCGTTTTCTCTCTTTTTCACTCTCTCTTTCTCTCTTTTTCACTCTCTTTTTCTTTCTCTCTCTTACTCTCTCTCTTTTTCTCTCTGTTTTTCTCTCTCTTTTTCTCTCTTTCTCTCTCTTTTTCTCTCTTTTTATCTCTCTTTTTCTCTCTCTTTTCTTTCTCTCTCTCTTTTTCTCTCTGTTTTCTCTCTCTTTATCTCTTTTTCTCTTTTACTCTCTCTGTTTCTCTTTTTCTCTTTCTCTCTTTCTGTCTCTTTCTCTCTTTCTCTCTTTTTCTCTCTTTTTTTCTCTTTTTCTCTTTTTCTCTCTTTCTCTCGTTTTCTCTCTCGTTCTCTCTTTTTCTCTCTCTTTTTCTCTCTGTTTTTCTCTCTCTTTTTCTCTGTCGTTTTCTGTTTCTCTGTCTTTTTCTCTTTTTCTCTCTTTTACTCTCTCTGTTTCTCTTTTTCTCTTTCTCTCTTTTTTGTCTCTTTATCTCTTTCTCTCTTTTTCTCTCTCTTTTTCTTTTTCTTTTTCTCTTTTTCTCACTCTCTTTCTCTCTTTTTCTCTCTCTTTTTCTCTCTGTTTTTCTCTCTCTTTTTCTCTGTCATTTTCTCTTTTTCTCTCTCTTTTTCTCTCTTTTTCTCTCTCTTTTTCTCTTTTTCTCTCACTTTTCTCTTTTTCTCTCTTTTTCGCTCTCTTTTTCTCTCTCTTTTTCTTTCTCGCTTTATCACTTTTTCTCTTTTTCTCTTTTTTCTCACTTTTCTCTCTCATTTTCTCTTTTTCTCTCTTTTTCTCTCTCTTTTTCTTTCTCTCTCTCTCTTTTTCTCTCTCTATTTCTCTCTTTTTCTCTTTTTCTCTTTCTCACTTTTACTCTCTCTTTTTCACTTTTTCTCTCTTATTCTCTCACTTTTTCTCTCTGTTTTTCTCTCTCTTTTTCTCTCTCGTTTTCTCTTTTTCTCTCTCTTTCTCTCTTTTACTCTCTCTGTTTCTCTTTTTCTCTCTCTTTTTTGTCTCTTTATCTCTTTCTCTCTTTTTCTCTCTCTTTTTCTCTCTTTCTCTTTTTTCTCACATTTCCCTCTCCTTTTCTCTCTTTTCCTCTCTCTTTTTCTTTCTCTCTCGTTCTATCTTTTTCTCTCTCTTTTTCTCTCTCTCCTTCTTTCTCTCTCTCTCTTTCTCTCTCTTTTTCTCTGTCTTTTTCTTTCTCTCTTTATCACTTTTTCTCTCTTTTTCTTTTTTCTCACTTTTCTCTCTCATTTTCTCTTTTTCTCTTTTTCTCTCTTTCTATCTTTTTCTCTCTTTTCACTCTCTTTTTCTTTCTCTCTCTCTTTTTCTCTCTCTTTTTCTCTTTCTCACTTTTACTCTCTCTTTTTCACTTTTTCTCTCTTTTTCTCTCTCTTTTTCTCTCTTTTTTCTCTTTTTCTCTCTCTTTTTCTCTCACTTTATCTTTTTCTCTCTTTTTCTCTCTCTTTTTCTCTCTTTCTCTCTTTTTCTCTTTCTTTTCCTCTCTGTTTTTCTCTCTCTTTTCTCTTTTTCTCTTTCCCTCTTTTACTCTCTCTTTTTCTCTTTTTCTCTCTATTTCTCACTCGTTTTCTCTCTGTTTTTCTCTCTTTTTCGCTCTCTTTTCCTCTTTTTCTCTATCTTTTTTCTTTTCTCTCACTTTTCTCTCTTTTTCTCTCTTTCTCTCTTTTACTCTCTCTGTTTCTCTTTTTCTCTTTCTCTCTTTCTTGTCTCTTTAACTCTTTCTCTCTTTTTCTCTCTCTTTTCATTTCTCTTCTTCTCTTTTTCTCTCTTTCTCTCTTTTTCTCTCTCTCTTTCTCTCTTTTTCTATCTCTTTTTCTCTCTCTTTTTCTGTCTCGTTTTCTCTTTTTCTCTCTCTTTTTCTCTTTTTCTCTCACTTTTCTCTTTTTCTCTCTTTTTCGCTCTCTTTTTCTCTCTCTTTTTCTTTCTCGCTTTATCACTTTTTCTCTTTTTCTCTTTTTTCTCACTTTTCTCTCTCATTTTCTCTTTTTCTCTCTTTTTCTCTCTCTTTTTCTTTCTCTCTCTCTCTTTTTCTCTCTCTTTTTCTCTTTCTCACTTTTACTCTCTCTTTTTCACTTTTTCTCTCTTATTCTCTCACTTTTTCTCTCTGTTTTTCTCTATCTTTTTCTCTCTCGTTTTCTCTTTTTCTCTCTCTTTTTCTCTTTTTCTCTCACTTTATCTTTTTCTCACTTTTTTCTCTATCTTTTTTCTTTTCTCTCACTTTTCTCTCTTTTTCTCTCTTTCTCTCTTTTACTCTCACTGTTTCTCTTTTTCTCTTTCTCTCTTTTTTGTCTCTTTATCTCTTTCTCTCTTTTTCTCTCTCTTTTTCTTTTTCTTTTTCTCTTTTTCTCACTCTCTTTCTCTCTTTTTCTCTCTCTTTTTCTCTCTGTTTTTCTCTCTCTTTTTCTCTGTCATTTTCTCTTTTTCTCTCTCTTTTTCTCTCTTTTTCTCTCTCTTTTTTTCTTTTTCTCTCACTTTTCTCTTTTTCTCTCTTTTTCGCTCTCTTTTTCTCTCTCTTTTTCTTTCTCGCTTTATCACTTTTTCTCTTTTTCTCTTTTTTCTCACTTTTCTCTCTCATTTTCTCTTTTTCTATTTTTCTCTCTTTTTCTCTCTCTTTTTCTTTCTCTCTCTCTCTTTTTCTCTCTCTATTTCTCTCTTTTTCTCTTTTTCTCTTTCTCACTTTTACTCTCTCTTTTTTACTTTTTCTCTCTTATTCTCTCACTTTTTCTCCCTGTTTTTCTCTCTCTTTTTCTCTCTCGTTTTCTCTTTTTCTCTCTCTTTTTCTCTTTTTCTCTCACTTTATCTTTTTCTCACTTTTTTTCTCTCTTTTTCTCTCTTTCTCTCTTTTGCTCTCTCTGTTTCTCTTTTTCTCTTTCTCTCTTTTTTGTCTCTTTATCTCTTTCTCTCTTTTTCTCTCTCTTTTTCTTTCTCTTTTTCTCTTTTTCTCACTCTCTTTCTCTCTTTTTCTCTCTCTTTTTCTCTCTGTTTTTCTCTCTCTTTTTCTCTGTCATTTTCTCTTTTTCTCTCTCTTTTTCTCTCTTTTTCTCTCTCTTCTTCTCTCTTTCTCTCTTTTACTCTCTCTCTGTTTCTCTTTTTCTCTTTCTCTCTTTTTATGTCTCTTTATCTCTTTCTCTCTTTTTCTCTCTTTTTCTTTCTCTTTTTCTCGTTTTCTCTCTTTTTCACTCTCTCTTTCACTCTCTCTTTCTCTCTTTTTCTCTCTCTTTTTCTTTCTCTCTCTTACTCTCTCTCTTTTTCTCTCTGTTTTTCTCTCTCTTTTTCTCTCTTTCTCTCTCTTTTTCTCTCTTTTTATCTCTCTTTTTCTCTCTCTTTTCTTTCTCTCTCTCTTTTTCTCTCTGTTTTCTCTCTCTTTATCTCTTTTTCTCTTTTACTCTCTCTGTTTCTCTTTTTCTCTTTCTCTCTTTATGTCTCTTTCTCTCTTTCTCTCTTTTTCTCTCTTTTTTTTCTCTTTTTCTCTCTTTCTCTCTTTTTCTCTCTCGTTCTCTCTTTTTCTCTCTCTTTTTCTCTCTGTTTTTCTCTCTCTTTTTCTCTGTCGTTTTCTGTTTCTCTGTCTTTTTCTCTTTTTCTCTCTTTTACTCTCTCTGTTTCTCTTTTTCTCTTTCTCTCTTTTTTGTCTCTTTATCTCTTTCTCTCTTTTTCTCTCACTTTTTCTCTTTTTCTCACTTTTTCTCTCTCTTTTACTCTCTTTCTCTCTTTTACTCTCTCTGTTTCTCTTTTTCTCTTTCTCTCTTTTTTGTCTCTTTATCTCTTTGTCTCTTTTTCTCTCTCTTTTTCTTTCTCTTTTTCTCTCTTTCTCTCTTTTTCTCTCTCTCTTTCTCTCTTTTTCTCTCTCTTTTTCTCTCTGTTTTTCTCTCTCTTTTTCTCTCTCGTTTTCTCTTTTTCTCTCACTTTTTCTCTTTTTCTCTCTTTTTCTCTCTCTTTTTCTGTCTTTCTCTCTTTTACTCTCTCTCTTTTTCTCTTTCTCTCTTTTTTGTCTCTTTATCTCTTTCTCTCTTTTTCTCTCTCTTTTTCTTTCTCATTTTCTCTTTTTCTCTCTTTTTCTCTTTTCTCTTTTTCTCTCTCTTTTTCTCTCACTTTATCTATTTCTCTCTTTTTCTCTCTCTTTTTGTCTCTTTCTCTCTTTTACTCTCTCTGTTTCTCTTTTTCTCTTTCTCTCTTTTTTGTCTCTTTATCTCTTTCTCTCTTTTTCTCTCTCTTTTTCTTTCTCTTTTTCTCTTTTTCTCTCTTTCTCTCTTTTTCTCTCTCTTTCTCTCTTTTTCTGTCTCTTTTTCTCTCTTTCTCTCTTTTTCTCTCTCTTTCTCTCTTTTTCTCTCTCTTTTTCTCTCTCTTTTTCTCTATTTCTCTCTTTTTCTCTCGCTTATTCTTTTTCTCTCTCGATTTCTTTCTGTTTTTCTCTCTCTTTTTCTCTCTCTTTTTCTCTTTCTCTATTTTACTCTCTCTTTCTCGCTTTTTTGTCTCTTTATCTCTTTCTCTCTTTTTCTCTCTCTTTTTCTCTCTCGTTTTCTCTTTTTCTCTCTCTTTTTCTCTTTTTCTCTCACTTTTCTCTTTTTCGCTCGCTTTTTCTCTCTCTTTTTCTTTCTCGCTTTATCACTTTTTCTCTCTTTCTCTTTTTTCTCACTTTTCTCTCTCATTTTCTCTTTTTCTCTTTTTCTCTCTTTTTCTCTCTCTTTTTCTTTCTCTCTCTCTTTTTCTCTCTCTATTTCTCTCTCTTTTTCTTTTTCTCACTTTTACTTTCTCTTTTTCACTTTTTCTCTCTTTTTCTCTCTCTTTTTCTCTCTGTTTTTCTCTCTATTTTTCTCTCTCGTTTTCTCTTTTTCTCTCTCTTTTTCTCTTTTTCTCTCACTTTATCCTTTTCTCTCTTTTTCTCTCTCTTTTTCTCTCTTTCTCTCTTGTACTCTCTCTGTTTCTCTTTTTCTCTTTCTCTCTTTTTTGTCTCTTTCTCTCTTTCTCTCTTTTCTCTCTCTTTTTCTTTCTCTTTTTCTCTTTTTCTCACTCTCTTTCTCTCTTTTTCTCTGTCGTTTTCTCTTTTTCTCTCTCTTTTTCTCTGTCGTTTTCTCTTTTTCTCTCTCTTTTTCTCTCACTTTTTCTCTTTTTCTCTCTTTTTTCTCTCTTCTTCTCTCTTTCTCTCTTTTACTGTCTCTCTGTTTCTCTTTTTCTCTTTCTCTCTTTTTTGTCTCTTTATCTCTCTCTCTCTTTTTCTCTCTCTTTTTCTTTCTCTTTTTCTCGTTTTCTCTCTTTTTCTCTCTCTCTTTCTCTCTTTTTCTCTCTCTTTTTCTGTCTTTCTCTCTTACTCTCTCTCTTTCTCTCTGTTTTTCTCTCTCTTTTTCTCTCTTTTTCTCTTTTTCACTCTTTTTCTCTCTCTTTTTCTCTCTTTTTCTCTCTCTTTTTCTTTCTCTCTTTTTCTCTCTTTTCTCTCTCTCTTTTTCTCTTTTTCTCTTTTACTCTCTGTTTCACTTTTTATCTTTCTCTCTTTTTTGCC